>NW_028125136.1:0-144745 GCF_965194825.1 Balaenoptera physalus
TGTCCTGAGGATGAACGGGAAGACGGGGAACCAATGAGAGACTAGCTCTTGGTGTTGGGAGAGGCACAGGTCACTCTATTTTCCCATCAGGAAGAAGAATTAACCACAGGCTCAGCCTGCCCCCCTGAACCAGAACAGGGCCTGAAGCCATCCTGCGCTTTTGCGGCCAGCTCCAAAAAAGCGACTTGTAAAATGGAGCTTCAGGGCACTGCAATTCACAAACCTGCAGAGTTATAAATGATAACTCTCGTCCACAAATATATTGAGGGAAGGCAAAGAAGAGGATTTGAAATCAAGGCAGAATTGCAGGAAACAGATTTCAGGAGGTAGATTCGAATCGCCTTTAAAGCACATGAAAAGCGGCAAAACGTTGACAATGATGCCCTTGGCCAAAAAGGGCGTATGCGTTTTTTCCTGAATATATTCAGGAAAAAACGCATACGCCCTTTTTGGCCAACCAAGCAACCTGGAAAGGCAAATCAGCGCTACAAAGAAGTCTCGCTTCCCATCGGTCAAAAGGGCCATGCTGAAAAAAGTGTCAAAACCAGAAATGCAGGACAGGCCATGGAGAAATGGGAGCCTTGCTACACTGATGGGCGGGATGTAAATTGCCAACAGCCACTCTGGAGAAGTGTACGGTGTGTCCTGAAACATCTAAAAAACACAGCTTAGAGAGCATAGGGCACTTCCACGCATGGGGGGATAAAGTGGGAAAATTGAAAATCAGCAAGACACAAGCACCCCAAAGTTTAGGGCTGCTCTGTTGACAAGGACCTCCACTTCATTCCACCTTAAATATCCCAGGAAAGCGAAAAATGGATAAAAAAGTTGTGGTCCTTATGTACAATGGAATATCACTCAGCCATGAAATCAATGTCATAAGGCTAGTAGCAGCATGATGAGTGGATTTAGGTAAGACGATTCTAAGTGAAATAAGTCACACAGAAAAGGACACTTCTCATAAGGTGTCACTTATAGAGGGAATGTAAAAACCGTTACACTTGAACTGAATTACAAAACAGAACAGAGTCACACATGCAGAAAACACACTATGGCTGCTTAACGGGAAAGGTGAGGTGGGGTGATACATAAAACAAGAGTTTCAAATTAGCTCAGATACCGTTCCATAAACCCAATATGTAATAGACAAGACCTACTCCTTGCTCAGAGAACTGGACTCAATACGCCCGATTCACCGCACAAGAATATATCTGACTAGTAATAATCTTAAAACCTATGTATTGATATCTCTCTGTTAGTGTGTCAAGTGGGTGTAAAGCGGCCTAAACACAGCCGTGAAAAGCAGCTAAACCCCATTATAAAAATAAATTACTTTTAAAAACCCATGAAACAAAAGACAGGGAAAGAGAGAGAAATTCTTACACAATTCGTTCAGGGGCTGTGATGCAACCTGGATTGACCATATCTAGACCCACAGCTGGATGAGACATAAGGGTGGACACTCTTGGGGCTGAGAGGTTTGGTGAGGTTGGGTGAGCAAACGCAGACCCTTTAAAATAATACTGCGTGCTACCCATCGCATGGGTCCCAAATCTCCAGGTTCAAGGGCATCTTCCTACATCGAAAACATGCATGAGAAACCCAGAAGATGGTACACCGTGTGATGGGGAAAGGTTTCTAAAACGCACCTCATTTCTCATCTCCTTGTGCTCGGGTTCGCCATTCCAGCCACTTTACTAGCAATCTCCCTACTTGGAGCATCAGCACCTTTAACCTCCTGTTCCGTACAGGTTGCAATTTGTCCTGAGGATGAACGGGAAGACGGGGAACCAATGAGAGACTAGCTCTTGGTGTTGGGAGAGGCACAGGTCACTCTATTTTCCCATCAGGAAGAAGAATTAACCACAGGCTCAGCCTGCCCCCCTGAACCAGAACAGGGCCTGAAGCCATCCTGCGCTTTTGCGGCCGGCTCCCAAAAAACCGACTTGTAAAATGGAGCTTCAGGGCACTGCAATTCACAAACCTGCAGAGTTATAAATGATAACTCTCGTCCACAAATATATTGAGGGAAGGCAAAGAAGAGGATTTGAAATCAAGGCAGAATTGCAGGAAACAGATTTCAGGAGGTAGATTCGAATCGCCTTTAAAGCACATGAAAAGCGGCAAAACGTTGACAATGATGCCCTTGGCCAAAAAGGGCGTATGCGTTTTTTCCTGAATATATTCAGGAAAAAACGCATACGCCCTTTTTGGCCAACCAAGCAACCTGGAAAGGCAAATCAGCGCTACAAAGAAGTCTCGCTTCCCATCGGTCAAAAGGGCCATGCTGAAAAAACTGTCAAAACCAGAAATGCAGGACAGGCCATGGAGAAATGGGAGCCTTGCTACACTGATGGGCGGGATGTAAATTGCCAACAGCCACTCTGGAGAAGTGTACGGTGTGTCCTGAAACATCTAAAAAACACAGCTTAGAGAGCATAGGGCACTTCCACGCATGGGGGGATAAAGTGGGAAAATTGAAAATCAGCAAGACACAAGCACCCCAAAGTTTAGGGCTGCTCTGTTGACAAGGACCTCCACTTCCTTCCACCTTAAATATCCCAGGAAAGCGAAAAATGGATAAAAAAGTTGTGGTCCTTATGTACAATGGAATATCACTCAGCCATGAAATCAATGTCATAAGGCTAGTAGCAGCATGATGAGTGGATTTAGGTAAGACGATTCTAAGTGAAATAAGTCACACAGAAAAGGACACTTCTCATAAGGTGTCACTTATAGAGGGAATGTAAAAACCGTTACACTTGAACTGAATTACAAAACAGAACAGAGTCACACATGCAGAAAACACACTATGGCTGCTTAACGGGAAAGGTGAGGTGGGGTGATACATAAAACAAGAGTTTCAAATTAGCTCAGATACCGTTCCATAAACCCAATATGGAATAGACAAGACCTACTCCTTGCTCAGAGAACTGGACTCAACACGCCCGATTCACCGCACAAGAATATATCTGACTAGTAATAATCTTAAAACCTATGTATTGATATCTCTCTGTTAGTGTGTCAAGTGTGTGTAAAGCGGCCTAAACACAGCCGTGAAAAGCAGCTAAACCCCATTATAAAAATAAATTACTTTTAAAAACCCATGAAACAAAGACAGGGAAAGAGAGAGAAATTCTTACACAATTCGTTCAGGGGCTGTGATGCAACCTGGATAGACCATGTCTAGACCCATAGCTGGATGAGACATAAGGGTGGACACTCGTGGGGCTGAGAGGTCTGGTGAGGTTGGGTGAGCAAACGCAGACCCTTTAAAGTAATACTGCGTGCTACCCATCGCATGGGTCCCAAATCTCCAGGTTCAAGGGCATCTTCCTACATCGAAAACATGCATGAGAAACCCAGAAGATGGTACACCGTGTGATGGGGAAAGGTTTCTAAAACGCACCTCATTTCTCATCTCCTTGTGCTCGGGTTCGCCATTCCAGCCACTTTACTAGCAATCTCCCTACTTGGAGCATCAGCACCTTTTACCTCCTGTTCCGTACAGGTTGCAATTTGTCCTGAGGATGAACGGGAAGACGGGGAACCAATGAGAGACTAGCTCTTGGTGTTGGGACAGGCACAGGTCACTCTATTTTCCCATCAGGAAGAAGAATTAACCACAGGCTTAGCCTGCCCCCCGGAACCAGAACAGGGCCTGAAGCCATCCTGCGCTTTTGCGGCCGGCTCCCAAAAAAGCGACTTGTAAAATGGAGCTTCAGGGCACTGCAATTCACAAACCTGCAGAGTTATAAATGATAACTCTCGTCCACAAATATATTGAGGGAAGGCAAAGAAGAGGATTTGAAATCAAGGCAGAATTGCAGGAAACAGATTTCAGGAGGTAGATTCGAATCGCCTTTAAAGCACATGAAAAGCGGCAAAACGTTGACAATGATGCCCTTGGCCAAAAAGGGCGTATGCGTTTTTTCCTGAATATATTCAGGAAAAAACGCATACGCCCTTTTTGGCCAACCAAGCAACCTGGAAAGGCAAATCAGCGCTACAAAGAAGTCTCGCTTCCCATCGGTCAAAAGGGCCATGGTGAAAAAACTGTCAAAACCAGAAATGCAGGACAGGCCATGGAGAAATGGGAGCCTTGCTACACTGATGGGCGGGATGTAAATTGCCAACAGCCACTCTGGAGAAGTGTACGGTGTGTCCTGAAACATCTAAAAAACACAGCTTAGAGAGCATAGGGCACTTCCACGCATGGGGGGATAAAGTGGGAAAATTGAAAATCAGCAAGACACAAGCACCCCAAAGTTTAGGGCTGCTCTGTTGACAAGGACCTCCACTTCCTTCCACCTTAAATATCCCAGGAAAGCGAAAAATGGATAAAAAAGTTGTGGTCCTTATGTACAATGGAATATCACTCAGCCATGAAATCAATGTCATAAGGCTAGTAGCAGCATGATGAGTGGATTTAGGTAAGACGATTCTAAGTGAAATAAGTCACACAGAAAAGGACACTTCTCATAAGGTGTCACTTATAGAGGGAATGTAAAAACCGTTACACTTGAACTGAATTACAAAACAGAACAGAGTCACACATGCAGAAAACACACTATGGCTGCTTAACGGGAAAGGTGAGGTGGGGTGATACATAAAACAAGAGTTTCAAATTAGCTCAGATACCGTTCCATAAACCCAATATGGAATAGACAAGACCTACTCCTTGCTCAGAGAACTGGACTCAACACGCCCGATTCACCGCACAAGAATATATCTGACTAGTAATAATCTTAAAAGCTATGTATTGATATCTCTCTGTTAGTGTGTCAAGTGGGTGTAAAGCGGCCTAAACACAGCCGTGAAAAGCAGCTAAACCCCATTATAAAAATAAATTACTTTTAAAAACCCATGAAACAAAGACAGGGAAAGAGAGAGAAATTCTTACACAATTCGTTCAGGGGCTGTGATGCAACCTGGATTGACCATATCTAGACCCACAGCTGGATGAGACATAAGGGTGGACACTCTTGGGGCTGAGAGGTTTGGTGAGGTTGGGTGAGCAAACGCAGACCCTTTAAAATAATACTGCGTGCTACCCATCGCATGGGTCCCAAATCTCCAGGTTCAAGGGCATCTTCCTACATCGAAAACATGCATGAGAAACCCAGAAGATGGTACACCGTGTGATGGGGAAATGTTTCTAAAACGCACCTCATTTCTCATCTCCTTGTGCTCGGGTTCGCCATTCCAGCCACTTTACTAGCAATCTCCCTACTTGGAGCATCAGCACCTTTAACCTCCTGTTCCGTACAGGTTGCAATTTGTCCTGAGGATGAACGGGAAGACGGGGAACCAATGAGAGACTAGCTCTTGGTGTTGGGAGAGGCACAGGTCACTCTATTTTCCCATCAGGAAGAAGAATTAACCACAGGCTCAGCCTGCCCCCCTGAACCAGAACAGGGCCTGAAGCCATCCTGCGCTTTTGCGGCCAGCTCCCAAAAAACCGACTTGTAAAATGGAGCTTCAGGGCACTGCAATTCACAAACCTGCAGAGTTATAAATGATAACTCTCGTCCACAAATATATTGAGGGAAGGCAAAGAAGAGGATTTGAAATCAAGGCAGAATTGCAGGAAACAGATTTCAGGAGGTAGATTCGAATCGCCTTTAAAGCACATGAAAAGCGGCAAAACGTTGACAATGATGCCCTTGGCCAAAAAGGGCGTAGGCGTTTTTTGCTGAATATATTCAGGAAAAAACGCATACGCCCTTTTTGGCCAACCAAGCAACCTGGAAAGGCAAATCAGCGCTACAAAGAAGTCTCGCTTCCCATCGGTCAAAAGGGCCATGCTGAAAAAACTGTCAAAACCAGAAATGCAGGACAGGCCATGGAGAAATGGGAGCCTTGCTACACTGATGGGCGGGATGTAAATTGCCAACAGCCACTCTGGAGAAGTGTACGGTGTGTCCTGAAACATCTAAAAAACACAGCTGAGAGAGCATAGGGCACTTCCACGCATGGGGGGATAAAGTGGGAAAATTGAAAATCAGCAAGACACAAGCACCCCAAAGTTTAGGGCTGCTCTGTTGACAAGGACCTCCACTTCCTTCCACCTTAAATATCCCAGGAAAGCGAAAAATGGATAAAAAAGTTGTGGTCCTTATGTACAATGGAATATCACTCAGCCATGAAATCAATGTCATAAGGCTAGTAGCAGCATGATGAGTGGATTTAGGTAAGACGATTCTAAGTGAAATAAGTCACACAGAAAAGGACACTTCTCATAAGGTGTCACTTATAGAGGGAATGTAAAAACCGTTACACTTGAACTGAATTACAAAACAGAACAGAGTCACACATGCAGAAAACACACTATGGCTGCTTAACGGGAAAGGTGAGGTGGGGTGATACATAAAACAAGAGTTTCAAATTAGCTCAGATACCGTTCCATAAACCCAATATGTAACAGACAAGACCTACTCCTTGCTCAGAGAACTGGACTCAACACGCCCGATTCACCGCACAAGAATATATCTGACTAGTAATAATCTTAAAACCTATGTATTGATATCTCTCTGTTAGTGGGTCAAGTGGGTGTAAAGCGGCCTAAACACAGCCGTGAAAAGCAGCTAAACCCCATTATAAAAATAAATTACTTTTAAAAACCCATGAAACAAAGACAGGGAAAGAGAGAGAAATTCTTACACAATTCGTTCAGGGGCTGTGATGCAACCTGGATTGACCATATCTAGACCCACAGCTGGATGAGACATAAGGGTGGACACTCTTGGGGCTGAGAGGTCTGGTGAGGTTGGGTGAGCAAACGCAGACCCTTTAAAGTAATACTGCGTGCTACCCATCGCATGGGTCCCAAATCTCCAGGTTCAAGGGCATCTTCCTACATCGAAAACATGCATGAGAAACCCAGAAGATGGTACACCGTGTGATGGGGAAAGGTTTCTAAAACGCACCTCATTTCTCATCTCCTTGTGCTCGGGTTCGCCATTCCAGCCACTTTACTAGCAATCTCCCTACTTGGAGCATCAGCACCTTTAACCTCCTGTTCCGTACAGGTTGCAATTTGTCCTGAGGATGAACGGGAAGACGGGGAACCAATGAGAGACTAGCTCTTGGTGTTGGGAGAGGCACAGGTCACTCTATTTTCCCATCAGGAAGAAGAATTAACCACAGGGTCAGCCTGCCCCCCTGAACCAGAACAGGGCCTGAAGCCATCCTGCGCTTTTGCGGCCAGCTCCCAAAAAACCGACTTGTAAAATGGAGCTTCAGGGCACTGCAATTCACAAACCTGCAGAGTTATAAATGATAACTCTCGTCAACAAATATATTGCGGGAAGGCAAAGAAGAGGATTTGAAATCAAGGCAGAATTGCAGGAAACAGATTTCAGGAGGTAGATTCGAATCGCCTTTAAAGCACATGAAAAGCGGCAAAACGTTGACAATGATGCCCTTGGCCAAAAAGGGCGTATGCGTTTTTTCCTGAATATATTCAGGAAAAAACGCATACGCCCTTTTTGGCCAACCAAGCAACCTGGAAAGGCAAATCAGTGCTACAAAGAAGTCTCGCTTCCCATCGGTCAAAAGGGCCATGCTGAAAAAAGTGTCAAAACCAGAAATGCAGGACAGGCCATGGAGAAATGGGAGCCTTGCTACACTGATGGGCGGGATGTAAATTGCCAACAACCACTCTGGAGAAGTGTACGGTGTGTCCTGAAACATCTAAAAAACACAGCTTAGAGAGCATAGGGCACTTCCACGCATGGGGGGATAAAGTGGGAAAATTGAAAATCAGCAAGACACAAGCACCCCAAAGTTTAGGGCTGCTCTGTTGACAAGGACCTCCACTTCCTTCCACCTTAAATATCCCAGGAAAGCGAAAAATGGATAAAAAAGTTGTGGTCCTTATGTACAATGGAATATCACTCAGCCATGAAATCAGTGTCATAAGGCTAGTAGCAGCATGATGAGTGGATTTAGGTAAGACGATTCTAAGTGAAATAAGTCACACAGAAAAGGACACTTCTCATAAGGTGTCACTTATAGAGGGAATGTAAAAACCGTTACACTTGAACTGAATTACAAAACAGAACAGAGTCACACATGCAGAAAACACACTATGGCTGCTTAACGGGAAAGGTGAGGTGGGGTGATACATAAAACAAGAGTTTCAAATTAGCTCAGATACCGTTCCATAAACCCAATATGTAACAGACAAGACCTACTCCTTGCTCAGAGAACTGGACTCAACACGCCCGATTCACCGCACAAGAATATATCTGACTAGTAATAATCTTAAAACCTATGTATTGATATCTCTCTGTTAGTGGGTCAAGTGGGTTTAAAGCGGCCTAAACACAGCCGTGAAAAGCAGCTAAACCCCATTATAAAAATAAATTACTTTTAAAAACCCATGAAACAAAGACAGGGAAAGAGAGAGAAATTCTTACACAATTCGTTCAGGGGCTGTGATGCAACCTGGATTGACCATATCTAGACCCACAGCTGGATGAGACATAAGGGTGGACACTCTTGGGGCTGAGAGGTTTGGTGAGGTTGGGTGAGCAAACGCAGACCCTTTAAAGTAATACTGCGTGCTACCCATCGCATGGGTCCCAAATCTCCAGGTTCAAGGGCATCTTCCTACATCGAAAACATGCATGAGAAACCCAGAAGATGGTACACCGTGTGATGGGGAAAGGTTTCTAAAACGCACCTCATTTCTCATCTCCTTGTGCTCGGGTTCGCCATTCCAGCCACTTTACTAGCAATCTCCCTACTTGGAGCATCAGCACCTTTAACCTCCTGTTCCGTACAGGTTGCAATTTGTCCTGAGGATGAACGGGAAGACGGGGAACCAATGAGAGACTAGCTCTTGGTGTTGGGAGAGGCACAGGTCACTCTATTTTCCCATCAGGAAGAAGAATTAACCACAGGCTCAGCCTGCCCCCCTGAACCAGAACAGGGCCTGAAGCCATCCTGCGCTTTTGCGGCCAGCTCCCAAAAAAGCGACTTGTAAAATGGAGCTTCAGGGCACTGCAATTCACAAACCTGCAGAGTTATAAATGATAACTCTCGTCCACAAATATATTGAGGGAAGGCAAAGAAGAGGATTTGAAATCAAGGCAGAATTGCAGGAAACAGATTTCAGGAGGTAGATTCGAATCGCCTTTAAAGCACATGAAAAGCGGCAAAACGTTGACAATGATGCCCTTGGCCAAAAAGGGCGTATGCGTTTTTTCCTGAATATATTCAGGAAAAAACGCATACGCCCTTTTTGGCCAACCAAGCAACCTGGAAAGGCAAATCAGCGCTACAAAGAAGTCTCGCTTCCCATCGGTCAAAAGGGCCATGCTGAAAAAAGTGTCAAAACCAGAAATGCAGGACAGGCCATGGAGAAATGGGAGCCTTGCTACACTGATGGGCGGGATGTAAATTGCCAACAGCCACTCTGGAGAAGTGTACGGTGTGTCCTGAAACATCTAAAAAACACAGCTTAGAGAGCATAGGGCACTTCCACGCATGGGGGGATAAAGTGGGAAAATTGAAAATCAGCAAGACACAAGCACCCCAAAGTTTAGGGCTGCTCTGTTGACAAGGACCTCCACTTCCTTCCACCTTAAATATCCCAGGAAAGCGAAAAATGGATAAAAAAGTTGTGGTCCTTATGTACAATGGAATATCACTCAGCCATGAAATCAATGTCATAAGGCTAGTAGCAGCATGATGAGTGGATTTAGGTAAGACGATTCTAAGTGAAATAAGTCACACAGAAAAGGACACTTCTCATAAGGTGTCACTTATAGAGGGAATGTAAAAACCGTTACACTTGAACTGAATTACAAAACAGAACAGAGTCACACATGCAGAAAACACACTATGGCTGCTTAACGGGAAAGGTGAGGTGGGGTGATACATAAAACAAGAGTTTCAAATTAGCTCAGATACCGTTCCATAAACCCAATATGTAACAGACAAGACCTACTCCTTGCTCAGAGAACTGGACTCAACACGCCCGATTCACCGCACAAGAATATATCTGACTAGTAATAATCTTAAAACCTATGTATTGATATCTCTCTGTTAGTGGGTCAAGTGGGTGTAAAGCGGCCTAAACACAGCCGTGAAAAGCAGCTAAACCCCATTATAAAAATAAATTACTTTTAAAAACCCATGAAACAAAGACAGGGAAAGAGAGAGAAAATCTTACACAATTCGTTCAGGGGCTGTGATGCAACCTGGATTGACCATATCTAGACCCACAGCTGGATGAGACATAAGGGTGGACACTCTTGGGGCTGAGAGGTTTGGTGAGGTTGGGTGAGCAAACGCAGACCCTTTAAAGTAATACTGCGTGCTACCCATCGCATGGGTCCCAAATCTCCAGGTTCAAGGGCATCTTCCTACATCGAAAACATGCATGAGAAACCCAGAAGATGGTACACCATGTGATGGGGAAAGGTTTCTAAAACGCACCTCATTTCTCATCTCCTTGTGCTCGGGTTCGCCATTCCAGCCACTTTACTAGCAATCTCCCTACTTGGAGCATCAGCACCTTTAACCTTCTGTTCCGTACAGGTTGCAATTTGTCCTGAGGATGAACGGGAAGACGGGGAACCAATGAGAGACTAGCTCTTGGTGTTGGGAGAGGCACAGGTCACTCTATTTTCCCATCAGGAAGAAGAATTAACCACAGGCTCAGCCTGCCCCCCTGAACCAGAACAGGGCCTGAAGCCATCCTGCGCTTTTGCGGCCAGCTCCCAAAAAACCGACTTGTAAAATGGAGCTTCAGGGCACTGCAATTCACAAACCTGCAGAGTTATAAATGATAACTCTCGTCCACAAATATATTGAGGGAAGGCAAAGAAGAGGATTTGAAATCAAGGCAGAATTGCAGGAAACAGATTTCAGGAGGTAGATTCGAATCGCCTTTAAAGCACATGAAAAGCGGCAAAACGTTGACAATGATGCCCTTGGCCAAAAAGGGCGTATGCGTTTTTTCCTGAATATATTCAGGAAAAAACGCATACGCCCTTTTTGGCCAACCAAGCAACCTGGAAAGGCAAATCAGCGCTACAAAGAAGTCTCGCTTCCCATCGGTCAAAAGGGCCATGCTGAAAAAAGTGTCAAAACCAGAAATGCAGGACAGGCCATGGAGAAATGGGAGCCTTGCTACACTGATGGGCGGGATGTAAATTGCCAACAACCACTCTGGAGAAGTGTACGGTGTGTCCTGAAACATCTAAAAAACACAGCTTAGAGAGCATAGGGCACTTCCACGCATGGGGGGATAAAGTGGGAAAATTGAAAATCAGCAAGACACAAGCACCCCAAAGTTTAGGGCTGCTCTGTTGACAAGGACCTCCACTTCCTTCCACCTTAAATATCCCAGGAAAGCGAAAAATGGATAAAAAAGTTGTGGTCCTTATGTACAATGGAATATCACTCAGCCATGAAATCAATGTCATAAGGCTAGTAGCAGCATGATGAGTGGATTTAGGTAAGACGATTCTAAGTGAAATAAGTCACACAGAAAAGGACACTTCTCATAAGGTGTCACTTATAGAGGGAATGTAAAAACCGTTACACTTGAACTGAATTACAAAACAGAACAGAGTCACACATGCAGAAAACACACTATGGCTGCTTAACGGGAAAGGTGAGGTGGGGTGATACATAAAACAAGAGTTTCAAATTAGCTCAGATACCGTTCCATAAACCCAATATGTAACAGACAAGACCTACTCCTTGCTCAGAGAACTGGACTCAACACGCCCGATTCACCGCACAAGAATATATCTGACTAGTAATAATCTTAAAACCTATGTATTGATATCTCTCTGTTAGTGGGTCAAGTGGGTGTAAAGCGGCCTAAACACAGCCGTGAAAAGCAGCTAAACCCCATTATAAAAATAAATTACTTTTAAAAACCCATGAAACAAAGACAGGGAAAGAGAGAGAAATTCTTACACAATTCGTTCAGGGGCTGTGATGCAACCTGGATTGACCATATCTAGACCCACAGCTGGATGAGACATAAGGGTGGACACTCTTGGGGCTGAGAGGTTTGGTGAGGTTGGGTGAGCAAACGCAGACCCTTTAAAGTAATACTGCGTGCTACCCATCGCATGGGTCCCAAATCTCCAGGTTCAAGGGCATCTTCCTACATCGAAAACATGCATGAGAAACCCAGAAGATGGTACACCGTGTGATGGGGAAAGGTTTCTAAAACGCACCTCATTTCTCATCTCCTTGTGCTCGGGTTCGCCATTCCAGCCACTTTACTAGCAATCTCCCTACTTGGAGCATCAGCACCTTTAACCTCCTGTTCCGTACAGGTTGCAATTTGTCCTGAGGATGAACGGGAAGACGGGGAACCAATGAGAGACTAGCTCTTGGTGTTGGGAGAGGCACAGGTCACTCTATTTTCCCATCAGGAAGAAGAATTAACCACAGGCTCAGCCTGCCCCCCTGAACCAGAACAGGGCCTGAAGCCATCCTGCGCTTTTGCGGCCAGCTCCCAAAAAAGCGACTTGTAAAATGGAGCTTCAGGGCACTGCAATTCACAAACCTGCAGAGTTATAAATGATAACTCTCGTCCACAAATATATTGAGGGAAGGCAAAGAAGAGGATTTGAAATCAAGGCAGAATTGCAGGAAACAGATTTCAGGAGGTAGATTCGAATCGCCTTTAAAGCACATGAAAAGCGGCAAAACGTTGACAATGATGCCCTTGGCCAAAAAGGGCGTATGCGTTTTTTCCTGAATATATTCAGGAAAAAACGCATACGCCCTTTTTGGCCAACCAAGCAACCTGGAAAGGCAAATCAGCGCTACAAAGAAGTCTCGCTTCCCATCGGTCAAAAGGGCCATGCTGAAAAAAGTGTCAAAACCAGAAATGCAGGACAGGCCATGGAGAAATGGGAGCCTTGCTACACTGATGGGCGGGATGTAAATTGCCAACAGCCACTCTGGAGAAGTGTACGGTGTGTCCTGAAACATCTAAAAAACACAGCTTAGAGAGCATAGGGCACTTCCACGCATGGGGGGATAAAGTGGGAAAATTGAAAATCAGCAAGACACAAGCACCCCAAAGTTTAGGGCTGCTCTGTTGACAAGGACCTCCACTTCATTCCACCTTAAATATCCCAGGAAAGCGAAAAATGGATAAAAAAGTTGTGGTCCTTATGTACAATGGAATATCACTCAGCCATGAAATCAATGTCATAAGGCTAGTAGCAGCATGATGAGTGGATTTAGGTAAGACGATTCTAAGTGAAATAAGTCACACAGAAAAGGACACTTTTCATAAGGTGTCACTTATAGAGGGAATGTAAAAACCGTTACACTTGAACTGAATTACAAAACAGAACAGAGTCACACATGCAGAAAACACACTATGGCTGCTTAACGGGAAAGGTGAGGTGGGGTGATACATAAAACAAGAGTTTCAAATTAGCTCAGATACCGTTCCATAAACCCAATATGTAATAGACAAGACCTACTCCTTGCTCAGAGAACTGGACTCAATACGCCCGATTCACCGCACAAGAATATATCTGACTAGTAATAATCTTAAAACCTATGTATTGATATCTCTCTGTTAGTGTGTCAAGTGGGTGTAAAGCGGCCTAAACACAGCCGTGAAAAGCAGCTAAACCCCATTATAAAAATAAATTACTTTTAAAAACCCATGAAACAAAAGACAGGGAAAGAGAGAGAAATTCTTACACAATTCGTTCAGGGGCTGTGATGCAACCTGGATTGACCATATCTAGACCCACAGCTGGATGAGACATAAGGGTGGACACTCTTGGGGCTGAGAGGTTTGGTGAGGTTGGGTGAGCAAACGCAGACCCTTTAAAATAATACTGCGTGCTACCCATCGCATGGGTCCCAAATCTCCAGGTTCAAGGGCATCTTCCTACATCGAAAACATGCATGAGAAACCCAGAAGATGGTACACTGTGTGATGGGGAAAGGTTTCTAAAACGCACCTCATTTCTCATCTCCTTGTGCTCGGGTTCGCCATTCCAGCCACTTTACTAGCAATCTCCCTACTTGGAGCATCAGCACCTTTAACCTCCTGTTCCGTACAGGTTGCAATTTGTCCTGAGGATGAACGGGAAGACGGGGAACCAATGAGAGACTAGCTCTTGGTGTTGGGAGAGGCACAGGTCACTCTATTTTCCCATCAGGAAGAAGAATTAACCACAGGCTCAGCCTGCCCCCCTGAACCAGAACAGGGCCTGAAGCCATCCTGCGCTTTTGCGGCCGGCTCCCAAAAAACCGACTTGTAAAATGGAGCTTCAGGGCACTGCAATTCACAAACCTGCAGAGTTATAAATGATAACTCTCGTCCACAAATATATTGAGGGAAGGCAAAGAAGAGGATTTGAAATCAAGGCAGAATTGCAGGAAACAGATTTCAGGAGGTAGATTCGAATCGCCTTTAAAGCACATGAAAAGCGGCAAAACGTTGACAATGATGCCCTTGGCCAAAAAGGGCGTATGCGTTTTTTCCTGAATATATTCAGGAAAAAACGCATACGCCCTTTTTGGCCAACCAAGCAACCTGGAAAGGCAAATCAGCGCTACAAAGAAGTCTCGCTTCCCATCGGTCAAAAGGGCCATGCTGAAAAAAGTGTCAAAACCAGAAATGCAGGACAGGCCATGGAGAAATGGGAGCCTTGCTACACTGATGGGCGGGATGTAAATTGCCAACAACCACTCTGGAGAAGTGTACGGTGTGTCCTGAAACATCTAAAAAACACAGCTTAGAGAGCATAGGGCACTTCCACGCATGGGGGGATAAAGTGGGAAAATTGAAAATCAGCAAGACACAAGCACCCCAAAGTTTAGGGCTGCTCTGTTGACAAGGACCTCCACTTCCTTCCACCTTAAATATCCCAGGAAAGCGAAAAATGGATAAAAAAGTTGTGGTCCTTATGTACAATGGAATATCACTCAGCCATGAAATCAATGTCATAAGGCTAGTAGCAGCATGATGAGTGGATTTAGGTAAGACGATTCTAAGTGAAATAAGTCACACAGAAAAGGACACTTCTCATAAGGTGTCACTTATAGAGGGAATGTAAAAACCGTTACACTTGAACTGAATTACAAAACAGAACAGAGTCACACATGCAGAAAACACACTATGGCTGCTTAACGGGAAAGGTGAGGTGGGGTGATACATAAAACAAGAGTTTCAAATTAGCTCAGATACCGTTCCATAAACCCAATATGTAACAGACAAGACCTACTCCTTGCTCAGAGAACTGGACTCAACACGCCCGATTCACCGCACAAGAATATATCTGACTAGTAATAATCTTAAAACCTATGTATTGATATCTCTCTGTTAGTGGGTCAAGTGGGTGTAAAGCGGCCTAAACACAGCCGTGAAAAGCAGCTAAACCCCATTATAAAAATAAATTACTTTTAAAAACCCATGAAACAAAGACAGGGAAAGAGAGAGAAATTCTTACACAATTCGTTCAGGGGCTGTGATGCAACCTGGATTGACCATATCTAGACCCACAGCTGGATGAGACATAAGGGTGGACACTCTTGGGGCTGAGAGGTTTGGTGAGGTTGGGTGAGCAAACGCAGACCCTTTAAAGTAATACTGCGTGCTACCCATCGCATGGGTCCCAAATCTCCAGGTTCAAGGGCATCTTCCTACATCGAAAACATGCATGAGAAACCCAGAAGATGGTACACCGTGTGATGGGGAAAGGTTTCTAAAACGCACCTCATTTCTCATCTCCTTGTGCTCGGGTTCGCCATTCCAGCCACTTTACTAGCAATCTCCCTACTTGGAGCATCAGCACCTTTAACCTCCTGTTCCGTACAGGTTGCAATTTGTCCTGAGGATGAACGGGAAGACGGGGAACCAATGAGAGACTAGCTCTTGGTGTTGGGAGAGGCACAGGTCACTCTATTTTCCCATCAGGAAGAAGAATTAACCACAGGCTCAGCCTGCCCCCCTGAACCAGAACAGGGCCTGAAGCCATCCTGCGCTTTTGCGGCCAGCTCCCAAAAAACCGACTTGTAAAATGGAGCTTCAGGGCACTGCAATTCACAAACCTGCAGAGTTATAAATGATAACTCTCGTCAACAAATATATTGAGGGAAGGCAAAGAAGAGGATTTGAAATCAAGGCAGAATTGCAGGAAACAGATTTCAGGAGGTAGATTCGAATCGCCTTTAAAGCACATGAAAAGCGGCAAAACGTTGACAATGATGCCCTTGGCCAAAAAGGGCGTATGCGTTTTTTCCTGAATATATTCAGGAAAAAACGCATACGCCCTTTTTGGCCAACCAAGCAACCTGGAAAGGCAAATCAGCGCTACAAAGAAGTCTCGCTTCCCATCGGTCAAAAGGGCCATGCTGAAAAAAGTGTCAAAACCAGAAATGCAGGACAGGCCATGGAGAAATGGGAGCCTTGCTACACTGATGGGCGGGATGTAAATTGCCAACAGCCACTCTGGAGAAGTGTACGGTGTGTCCTGAAACATCTAAAAAACACAGCTTAGAGAGCATAGGGCACTTCCACGCATGGGGGGATAAAGTGGGAAAATTGAAAATCAGCAAGACACAAGCACCCCAAAGTTTAGGGCTGCTCTGTTGACAAGGACCTCCACTTCCTTCCACCTTAAATATCCCAGGAAAGCGAAAAATGGATAAAAAAGTTGTGGTCCTTATGTACAATGGAATATCACTCAGCCATGAAATCAATGTCATAAGGCTAGTAGCAGCATGATGAGTGGATTTAGGTAAGACGATTCTAAGTGAAATAAGTCACACAGAAAAGGACACTTCTCATAAGGTGTCACTTATAGAGGGAATGTAAAAACCGTTACACTTGAACTGAATTACAAAACAGAACAGAGTCACACATGCAGAAAACACACTATGGCTGCTTAACGGGAAAGGTGAGGTGGGGTGATACATAAAACAAGAGTTTCAAATTAGCTCAGATACCGTTCCATAAACCCAATATGTAATAGACAAGACCTACTCCTTGCTCAGAGAACTGGACTCAATACGCCCGATTCACCGCACAAGAATATATCTGACTAGTAATAATCTTAAAACCTATGTATTGATATCTCTCTGTTAGTGTGTCAAGTGGGTGTAAAGCGGCCTAAACACAGCCGTGAAAAGCAGCTAAACCCCATTATAAAAATAAATTACTTTTAAAAACCCATGAAACAAAAGACAGGGAAAGAGAGAGAAATTCTTACACAATTCGTTCAGGGGCTGTGATGCAACCTGGATTGACCATATCTAGACCCACAGCTGGATGAGACATAAGGGTGGACACTCTTGGGGCTGAGAGGTTTGGTGAGGTTGGGTGAGCAAACGCAGACCCTTTAAAATAATACTGCGTGCTACCCATCACATGGGTCCCAAATCTCCAGGTTCAAGGGCATCTTCCTACATCGAAAACATGCATGAGAAACCCAGAAGATGGTACACCGTGTGATGGGGAAAGGTTTCTAAAACGCACCTCATTTCTCATCTCCTTGTGCTCGGGTTCGCCATTCCAGCCACTTTACTAGCAATCTCCCTACTTGGAGCATCAGCACCTTTAACCTCCTGTTCCGTACAGGTTGCAATTTGTCCTGAGGATGAACGGGAAGACGGGGAACCAATGAGAGACTAGCTCTTGGTGTTGGGAGAGGCACAGGTCACTCTATTTTCCCATCAGGAAGAAGAATTAACCACAGGCTCAGCCTGCCCCCCTGAACCAGAACAGGGCCTGAAGCCATCCTGCGCTTTTGCGGCCGGCTCCCAAAAAACCGACTTGTAAAATGGAGCTTCAGGGCACTGCAATTCACAAACCTGCAGAGTTATAAATGATAACTCTCGTCCACAAATATATTGAGGGAAGGCAAAGAAGAGGATTTGAAATCAAGGCAGAATTGCAGGAAACAGATTTCAGGAGGTAGATTCGAATCGCCTTTAAAGCACATGAAAAGCGGCAAAACGTTGACAATGATGCCCTTGGCCAAAAAGGGCGTATGCGTTTTTTCCTGAATATATTCAGGAAAAAACGCATACGCCCTTTTTGGCCAACCAAGCAACCTGGAAAGGCAAATCAGCGCTACAAAGAAGTCTCGCTTCCCATCGGTCAAAAGGGCCATGCTGAAAAAAGTGTCAAAACCAGAAATGCAGGACAGGCCATGGAGAAATGGGAGCCTTGCTACACTGATGGGCGGGATGTAAATTGCCAACAACCACTCTGGAGAAGTGTACGGTGTGTCCTGAAACATCTAAAAAACACAGCTTAGAGAGCATAGGGCACTTCCACGCATGGGGGGATAAAGTGGGAAAATTGAAAATCAGCAAGACACAAGCACCCCAAAGTTTAGGGCTGCTCTGTTGACAAGGACCTCCACTTCCTTCCACCTTAAATATCCCAGGAAAGCGAAAAATGGATAAAAAAGTTGTGGTCCTTATGTACAATGGAATATCACTCAGCCATGAAATCAATGTCATAAGGCTAGTAGCAGCATGATGAGTGGATTTAGGTAAGACGATTCTAAGTGAAATAAGTCACACAGAAAAGGACACTTCTCATAAGGTGTCAGTTATAGAGGGAATGTAAAAACCGTTACACTTGAACTGAATTACAAAACAGAACAGAGTCACACATGCAGAAAACACACTATGGCTGCTTAACGGGAAAGGTGAGGTGGGGTGATACATAAAACAAGAGTTTCAAATTAGCTCAGATACCGTTCCATAAACCCAATATGTAACAGACAAGACCTACTCCTTGCTCAGAGAACTGGACTCAACACGCCCGATTCACCGCACAAGAATATATCTGACTAGTAATAATCTTAAAACCTATGTATTGATATCTCTCTGTTAGTGGGTCAAGTGGGTGTAAAGCGGCCTAAACACAGCCGTGAAAAGCAGCTAAACCCCATTATAAAAATAAATTACTTTTAAAAACCCATGAAACAAAGACAGGGAAAGAGAGAGAAATTCTTACACAATTCGTTCAGGGGCTGTGATGCAACCTGGATTGACCATATCTAGACCCACAGCTGGATGAGACATAAGGGTGGACACTCTTGGGGCTGAGAGGTTTGGTGAGGTTGGGTGAGCAAACGCAGACCCTTTAAAGTAATACTGCGTGCTACCCATCGCATGGGTCCCAAATCTCCAGGTTCAAGGGCATCTTCCTACATCGAAAACATGCATGAGAAACCCAGAAGATGGTACACCGTGTGATGGGGAAAGGTTTCTAAAACGCACCTCATTTCTCATCTCCTTGTGCTCGGGTTCGCCATTCCAGCCACTTTACTAGCAATCTCCCTACTTGGAGCATCAGCACCTCTAACCTCCTATTCCGTACAGGTTGCAATTTGTCCTGAGGATGAACGGGAAGACGGGGAACCAATGAGAGACTAGCTCTTGGTGTTGGGAGAGGCACAGGTCACTCTATTTTCCCATCAGGAAGAAGAATTAACCACAGGCTCAGCCTGCCCCCCTGAACCAGAACAGGGCCTGAAGCCATCCTGCGCTTTTGCGGCCAGCTCCCAAAAAAGCGACTTGTAAAATGGAGCTTCAGGGCACTGCAATTCACAAACCTGCAGAGTTATAAATGATAACTCTCGTCCACAAATATATTGAGGGAAGGCAAAGAAGAGGATTTGAAATCAAGGCAGAATTGCAGGAAACAGATTTCAGGAGGTAGATTCGAATCGCCTTTAAAGCACATGAAAAGCGGCAAAACGTTGACAATGATGCCCTTGGCCAAAAAGGGCGTATGCGTTTTTTCCTGAATATATTCAGGAAAAAACGCATACGCCCTTTTTGGCCAACCAAGCAACCTGGAAAGGCAAATCAGCGCTACAAAGAAGTCTCGCTTCCCATCGGTCAAAAGGGCCATGCTGAAAAAAGTGTCAAAACCAGAAATGCAGGACAGGCCATGGAGAAATGGGAGCCTTGCTACACTGATGGGCGGGATGTAAATTGCCAACAGCCACTCTGGAGAAGTGTACGGTGTGTCCTGAAACATCTAAAAAACACAGCTTAGAGAGCATAGGGCACTTCCACGCATGGGGGGATAAAGTGGGAAAATTGAAAATCAGCAAGACACAAGCACCCCAAAGTTTAGGGCTGCTCTGTTGACAAGGACCTCCACTTCATTCCACCTTAAATATCCCAGGAAAGCGAAAAATGGATAAAAAAGTTGTGGTCCTTATGTACAATGGAATATCACTCAGCCATGAAATCAATGTCATAAGGCTAGTAGCAGCCTGATGAGTGGATTTAGGTAAGACGATTCTAAGTGAAATAAGTCACACAGAAAAGGACACTTCTCATAAGGTGTCACTTATAGAGGGAATGTAAAAACCGTTACACTTGAACTGAATTACAAAACAGAACAGAGTCACACATGCAGAAAACACACTATGGCTGCTTAACGGGAAAGGTGAGGTGGGGTGATACATAAAACAAGAGTTTCAAATTAGCTCAGATACCGTTCCATAAACCCAATATGTAATAGACAAGACCTACTCCTTGCTCAGAGAACTGGACTCAATACGCCCGATTCACCGCACAAGAATATATCTGACTAGTAATAATCTTAAAACCTATGTATTGATATCTCTCTGTTAGTGTGTCAAGTGGGTGTAAAGCGGCCTAAACACAGCCGTGAAAAGCAGCTAAACCCCATTATAAAAATAAATTACTTTTAAAAACCCATGAAACAAAAGACAGGGAAAGAGAGAGAAATTCTTACACAATTCGTTCAGGGGCTGTGATGCAACCTGGATTGACCATATCTAGACCCACAGCTGGATGAGACATAAGGGTGGACACTCTTGGGGCTGAGAGGTTTGGTGAGGTTGGGTGAGCAAACGCAGACCCTTTAAAATAATACTGCGTGCTACCCATCGCATGGGTCCCAAATCTCCAGGTTCAAGGGCATCTTCCTACATCGAAAACATGCATGAGAAACCCAGAAGATGGTACACCGTGTGATGGGGAAAGGTTTCTAAAACGCACCTCATTTCTCATCTCCTTGTGCTCGGGTTCGCCATTCCAGCCACTTTACTAGCAATCTCCCTACTTGGAGCATCAGCACCTTTAACCTCCTGTTCCGTACAGGTTGCAATTTGTCCTGAGGATGAACGGGAAGACGGGGAACCAATGAGAGACTAGCTCTTGGTGTTGGGAGAGGCACAGGTCACTCTATTTTCCCATCAGGAAGAAGAATTAACCACAGGCTCAGCCTGCCCCCCTGAACCAGAACAGGGCCTGAAGCCATCCTGCGCTTTTGCGGCCGGCTCCCAAAAAACCGACTTGTAAAATGGAGCTTCAGGGCACTGCAATTCACAAACCTGCAGAGTTATAAATGATAACTCTCGTCCACAAATATATTGAGGGAAGGCAAAGAAGAGGATTTGAAATCAAGGCAGAATTGCAGGAAACAGATTTCAGGAGGTAGATTCGAATCGCCTTTAAAGCACATGAAAAGCGGCAAAACGTTGACAATGATGCCCTTGGCCAAAAAGGGCGTATGCGTTTTTTCCTGAATATATTCAGGAAAAAACGCATACGCCCTTTTTGGCCAACCAAGCAACCTGGAAAGGCAAATCAGCGCTACAAAGAAGTCTCGCTTCCCATCGGTCAAAAGGGCCATGCTGAAAAAAGTGTCAAAACCAGAAATGCAGGACAGGCCATGGAGAAATGGGAGCCTTGCTACACTGATGGGCGGGATGTAAATTGCCAACAACCACTCTGGAGAAGTGTACGGTGTGTCCTGAAACATCTAAAAAACACAGCTTAGAGAGCATAGGGCACTTCCACGCATGGGGGGATAAAGTGGGAAAATTGAAAATCAGCAAGACACAAGCACCCCAAAGTTTAGGGCTGCTCTGTTGACAAGGACCTCCACTTCCTTCCACCTTAAATATCCCAGGAAAGCGAAAAATGGATAAAAAAGTTGTGGTCCTTATGTACAATGGAATATCACTCAGCCATGAAATCAATGTCATAAGGCTAGTAGCAGCATGATGAGTGGATTTAGGTAAGACGATTCTAAGTGAAATAAGTCACACAGAAAAGGACACTTCTCATAAGGTGTCACTTATAGAGGGAATGTAAAAACCGTTACACTTGAACTGAATTACAAAACAGAACAGAGTCACACATGCAGAAAACACACTATGGCTGCTTAACGGGAAAGGTGAGGTGGGGTGATACATAAAACAAGAGTTTCAAATTAGCTCAGATACCGTTCCATAAACCCAATATGTAACAGACAAGACCTACTCCTTGCTCAGAGAACTGGACTCAACACGCCCGATTCACCGCACAAGAATATATCTGACTAGTAATAATCTTAAAACCTATGTATTGATATCTCTCTGTTAGTGGGTCAAGTGGGTGTAAAGCGGCCTAAACACAGCCGTGAAAAGCAGCTAAACCCCATTATAAAAATAAATTACTTTTAAAAACCCATGAAACAAAGACAGGGAAAGAGAGAGAAATTCTTACACAATTCGTTCAGGGGCTGTGATGCAACCTGGATTGACCATATCTAGACCCACAGCTGGATGAGACATAAGGGTGGACACTCTTGGGGCTGAGAGGTTTGGTGAGGTTGGGTGAGCAAACGCAGACCCTTTAAAGTAATACTGCGTGCTACCCATCGCATGGGTCCCAAATCTCCAGGTTCAAGGGCATCTTCCTACATCGAAAACATGCATGAGAAACCCAGAAGATGGTACACCGTGTGATGGGGAAAGGTTTCTAAAACGCACCTCATTTCTCATCTCCTTGTGCTCGGGTTCGCCATTCCAGCCACTTTACTAGCAATCTCCCTACTTGGAGCATCAGCACCTTTAACCTCCTGTTCCGTACAGGTTGCAATTTGTCCTGAGGATGAACGGGAAGACGGGGAACCAATGAGAGACTAGCTCTTGGTGTTGGGAGAGGCACAGGTCACTCTATTTTCCCATCAGGAAGAAGAATTAACCACAGGCTCAGCCTGCCCCCCTGAACCAGAACAGGGCCTGAAGCCATCCTGCGCTTTTGCGGCCAGCTCCCAAAAAAGCGACTTGTAAAATGGAGCTTCAGGGCACTGCAATTCACAAACCTGCAGAGTTATAAATGATAACTCTCGTCCACAAATATATTGAGGGAAGGCAAAGAAGAGGATTTGAAATCAAGGCAGAATTGCAGGAAACAGATTTCAGGAGGTAGATTCGAATCGCCTTTAAAGCACATGAAAAGCGGCAAAACGTTGACAATGATGCCCTTGGCCAAAAAGGGCGTATGCGTTTTTTCCTGAATATATTCAGGAAAAAACGCATACGCCCTTTTTGGCCAACCAAGCAACCTGGAAAGGCAAATCAGCGCTACAAAGAAGTCTCGCTTCCCATCGGTCAAAAGGGCCATGCTGAAAAAAGTGTCAAAACCAGAAATGCAGGACAGGCCATGGAGAAATGGGAGCCTTGCTACACTGATGGGCGGGATGTAAATTGCCAACAGCCACTCTGGAGAAGTGTACGGTGTGTCCTGAAACATCTAAAAAACACAGCTTAGAGAGCATAGGGCACTTCCACGCATGGGGGGATAAAGTGGGAAAATTGAAAATCAGCAAGACACAAGCACCCCAAAGTTTAGGGCTGCTCTGTTGACAAGGACCTCCACTTCCTTCCACCTTAAATATCCCAGGAAAGCGAAAAATGGATAAAAAAGTTGTGGTCCTTATGTACAATGGAATATCACTCAGCCATGAAATCAATTTCATAAGGCTAGTAGCAGCATGATGAGTGGATTTAGGTAAGACGATTCTAAGTGAAATAAGTCACACAGAAAAGGACACTTCTCATAAGGTGTCACTTATAGAGGGAATGTAAAAACCGTTACACTTGAACTGAATTACAAAACAGAACAGAGTCACACATGCAGAAAACACACTAGGGCTGCTTAACGGGAAAGGTGAGGTGGGGTGATACATAAAACAAGAGTTTCAAATTAGCTCAGATACCGTTCCATAAACCCAATATGTAATAGACAAGACCTACTCCTTGCTCAGAGAACTGGACTCAACACGCCCGATTCACCGCACAAGAATATATCTGACTAGTAATAATCTTAAAACCTATGTATTGATATATCTCTGTTAGTGGGTCAAGTGGGTGTAAAGCGGCCTAAACACAGCCGTGAAAAGCAGCTAAACCCCATTATAAAAATAAATTACTTTTAAAAACCCATGAAACAAAGACAGGGAAAGAGAGAGAAATTCTTACACAATTCGTTCAGGGGCTGTGATGCAACCTGGATTGACCATATCTAGACCCACAGCTGGATGAGACATAAGGGTGGACACTCTTGGGGCTGAGAGGTTTGGTGAGGTTGGGTGAGCAAACGCAGACCCTTTAAAGTAATACTGCATGCTACCCATCGCATGGGTCCCAAATCTCCAGGTTCAAGGGCATCTTCCTACATCGAAAACATGCATGAGAAACCCAGAAGATGGTACACCGTGTGATGGGGAAAGGTTTCTAAAACGCACCTCATTTCTCATCTCCTTGTGCTCGGGTTCGCCATTCCAGCCACTTTACTAGCAATCTCCCTACTTGGAGCATCAGCACCTTTAACCTCCTGTTCCGTACAGGTTGCAATTTGTCCTGAGGATGAACGGGAAGACGGGGAACCAATGAGAGACTAGCTCTTGGTGTTGGGACAGGCACAGGTCACTCTATTTTCCCATCAGGAAGAAGAATTAACCACAGGCTCAGCCTGCCCCCCGGAACCAGAACAGGGCCTGAAGCCATCCTGCGCTTTTGCGGCCGGCTCCCAAAAAAGCGACTTGTAAAATGGAGCTTCAGGGCACTGCAATTCACAAACCTGCAGAGTTATAAATGATAACTCTCGTCCACAAATATATTGAGGGAAGGCAAAGAAGAGGATTTGAAATCAAGGCAGAATTGCAGGAAACAGATTTCAGGAGGTAGATTCGAATCGCCTTTAAAGCACATGAAAAGCGGCAAAACGTTGACAATGATGCCCTTGGCCAAAAAGGGCGTATGCGTTTTTTCCTGAATATATTCAGGAAAAAACGCATACGCCCTTTTTGGCCAACCAAGCAACCTGGAAAGGCAAATCAGCGCTACAAAGAAGTCTCGCTTCCCATCGGTCAAAAGGGCCATGCTGAAAAAAGTGTCAAAACCAGAAATGCAGGACAGGCCATGGAGAAATGGGAGCCTTGCTACACTGATGGGCGGGATGTAAATTGCCAACAGCCACTCTGGAGAAGTGTACGGTGTGTCCTGAAACATCTAAAAAACACAGCTTAGAGAGCATAGGGCACTTCCACGCATGGGGGGATAAAGTGGGAAAATTGAAAATCAGCAAGACACAAGCACCCCAAAGTTTAGGGCTGCTCTGTTGACAAGGACCTCCACTTCCTTCCACCTTAAATATCCCAGGAAAGCGAAAAATGGATAAAAAAGTTGTGGTCCTTATGTACAATGGAATATCACTCAGCCATGAAATCAATGTCATAAGGCTAGTAGCAGCATGATGAGTGGATTTAGGTAAGACGATTCTAAGTGAAATAAGTCACACAGAAAAGGACACTTCTCATAAGGTGTCACTTATAGAGGGAATGTAAAAACCGTTACACTTGAACTGAATTACAAAACAGAACAGAGTCACACTTGCAGAAAACACACTATTGCTGCTTAACGGGAAAGGTGAGGTGGGGTGATACATAAAACAAGAGTTTCAAATTAGCTCAGATACCGTTCCATAAACCCAATATGGAATAGACAAGACCTACTCCTTGCTCAGAGAACTGGACTCAACACGCCCGATTCACCGCACAAGAATATATCTGACTAGTAATAATCTTAAAACCTATGTATTGATATCTCTCTGTTAGTGTGTCAAGTGGGTGTAAAGCGGCATAAACACAGCCGTGAAAAGCAGCTAAACCCCATTATAAAAATAAATTACTTTTAAAAACCCATGAAACAAAGACAGGGAAAGAGAGAGAAATTCTTACACAATTCGTTCAGGGGCTGTGATGCAACCTGGATTGACCATATCTAGACCCACAGCTGGATGAGACATAAGGGTGGACACTCTTGGGGCTGAGAGGTTTGGTGAGGTTGGGTGAGCAAACGCAGACCCTTTAAAGTAATACTGCGTGCTACCCATCGCATGGGTCCCAAATCTCCAGGTTCAAGGGCATCTTCCTACATCGAAAACATGCATGAGAAACCCAGAAGATGGTACACCGTGTGATGGGGAAAGGTATCTAAAACGCACCTCATTTCTCATCTCCTTGTGCTCGGGTTCGCCATTCCAGCCACTTTACTAGCAATCTCCCTACTTGGAGCATCAGCACCTTTAACCTCCTGTTCCGTACAGGTTGCAATTTGTCCTGAGGATGAACGGGAAGACGGGGAACCAATGAGAGACTAGCTCTTGGTGTTGGTAGAGGCACAGGTCACTCTATTTTCCCATCAGGAAGAAGAATTAACCACAGGCTCAGCCTGCCCCCCGGAACCAGAACAGGGCCTGAAGCCATCCTGCGCTTTTGCGGCCGGCTCCCAAAAAAGCGACTTGTAAAATGGAGCTTCAGGGCACTGCAATTCACAAACCTGCAGAGTTATAAATGATAACTCTCGTCCACAAATATATTGAGGGAAGGCAAAGAAGAGGATTTGAAATCAAGGCAGAATTGCAGGAAACAGATTTCAGGAGGTAGATTCGAATCGCCTTTAAAGCACATGAAAAGCGGCAAAACGTTGACAATGATGCCCTTGGCCAAAAAGGGCGTATGCATTTTTTCCTGAATATATTCAGGAAAAAACGCATACGCCCTTTTTGGCCAACCAAGCAACCTGGAAAGGCAAATCAGCGCTACAAAGAAGTCTCGCTTCCCATCGGTCAAAAGGGCCATGCTGAAAAAAGTGTCAAAACCAGAAATGCAGGACAGGCCATGGAGAAATGGGAGCCTTGCTACACTGATGGGCGGGATGTAAATTGCCAACAGCCACTCTGGAGAAGTGTACGGTGTGTCCTGAAACATCTAAAAAACACAGCTTAGAGAGCATAGGGCACTTCCACGCATGGGGGGATAAAGTGGGAAAATTGAAAATCAGCAAGACACAAGCACCCCAAAGTTTAGGGCTGCTCTGTTGACAAGGACCTCCACTTCCTTCCACCTTAAATATCCCAGGAAAGCGAAAAATGGATAAAAAAGTTGTGGTCCTTATGTACAATGGAATATCACTCAGCCATGAAATCAATGTCATAAGGCTAGTAGCAGCATGATGAGTGGATTTAGGTAAGACGATTCTAAGTGAAATAAGTCACACAGAAAAGGACACTTCTCATAAGGTGTCACTTATAGAGGGAATGTAAAAACCGTTACACTTGAACTGAATTACAAAACAGAACAGAGTCACACATGCAGAAAACACACTATGGCTGCTTAACGGGAAAGGTGAGGTGGGGTGATACATAAAACAAGAGTTTCAAATTAGCTCAGATACTGTTCCATAAACCCAATATGTAATAGACAAGACCTACTCCTTGCTCAGAGAACTGGACTCAACACGCCCGATTCACCGCACAAGAATATAACTGTCTAGTAATAATCTTAAAACCTATGTATTGATATCTCTCTGTTAGTGGGTCAAGTGGGTGTAAAGCGGCCTAAACACAGCCGTGAAAAGCAGCTAAACCCCATTATAAAAATAAATTACTTTTAAAAACCCATGAAACAAAGACAGGGAAAGAGAGAGAAATTCTTACACAATTCGTTCAGGGGCTGTGATGCAACCTGGATTGACCATATCTAGACCCACAGCTGGATGAGACATAAGGGTGGACACTCTTGGGGCTGAGAGGTCTGGTGAGGTTGGGTGAGCAAACGCAGGCCCTTTAAAGTAATACTGCGTGCTACCCATCGCATGGGTCCCAAATCTTCAGGTTCAAGGGCATCTTCCTACATCGAAAACATGCATGAGAAACCCAGAAGATGGTACACCGTGTGATGGGGAAAGGTTTCTAAAACGCACCTCATTTCTCATCTCCTTGTGCTCGGGTTCGCCATTCCAGCCACTTTACTAGCAATCTCCCTACTTGGAGCATCAGCACCTTTAACCTCCTGTTCCGTACAGGTTGCAATTTGTCCTGAGGATGAACGGGAAGACGGGGAACCAATGAGAGACTAGCTCTTGGTGTTGGGACAGGCACAGGTCACTCTATTTTCCCATCAGGAAGAAGAATTAACCACAGGCTCAGCCTGCCCCCCGGAACAAGAACAGGGCCTGAAGCCATCCTGCGCTTTTGCGGCCGGCTCCCAAAAAAGCGACTTGTAAAATGGAGCTTCAGGGCACTGCAATTCACAAACCTGCAGAGTTATAAATGATAACTCTCGTCCACAAATATATTGAGGGAAGGCAAAGAAGAGGATTTGAAATCAAGGCAGAATTGCAGGAAACAGATTTCAGGAGGTAGATTCGAATCGCCTTTAAAGCACATGAAAAGCGGCAAAACGTTGACAATGATGCCCTTGGCCAAAAAGGGCGTATGCGTTTTTTCCTGAATATATTCAGGAAAAAACGCATACGCCCTTTTTGGCCAACCAAGCAACCTGGAAAGGCAAATCAGCGCTACAAAGAAGTCTCGCTTCCCATCGGTCAAAAGGGCCATGCTGAAAAAAGTGTCAAAACCAGAAATGCAGGACAGGCCATGGAGAAATGGGAGCCTTGCTACACTGATGGGCGGGATGTAAATTGCCAACAGCCACTCTGGAGAAGTGTACGGTGTGTCCTGAAACATCTAAAAAACACAGCTTAGAGAGCATAGGGCACTTCCACGCATGGGGGGATAAAGTGGGAAAATTGAAAATCAGCAAGACACAAGCACCCCAAAGTTTAGGGCTGCTCTGTTGACAAGGACCTCCACTTCCTTCCACCTTAAATATCCCAGGAAAGCGAAAAATGGATAAAAAAGTTGTGGTCCTTATGTACAATGGAATATCACTCAGCCATGAAATCAATGTCATAAGGCTAGTAGCACCATGATGAGTGGATTTAGGTAAGACGATTCTAAGTGAAATAAGTCACACAGAAAAGGACACTTCTCATAAGGTGTCACTTATAGAGGGAATGTAAAAACCGTTACACTTGAACTGAATTACAAAACAGAACAGAGTCACACATGCAGAAAACACACTATGGCTGCTTAACGGGAAAGGTGAGGTGGGGTGATACATAAAACAAGAGTTTCAAATTAGCTCAGATACCGTTCCATAAACCCAATATGTAATAGACAAGACCTACTCCTTGCTCAGAGAACTGGACTCAACACGCCCGATTCACCGCACAAGAATATAACTGTCTAGTAATAATCTTAAAACCTATGTATTGATATCTCTCTGTTAGTGGGTCAAGTGGGTGTAAAGCGGCCTAAACACAGCCGTGAAAAGCAGGTAAACCCCATTATAAAAATAAATTACTTTTAAAAACCCATGAAACAAAGACAGGGAAAGAGAGAGAAATTCTTACACAATTCGTTCAGGGGCTGTGATGCAACCTGGATTGACCATATCTAGACCCACAGCTGGATGAGACATAAGGGTGGACACTCTTGGGGCTGAGAGGTCTGGTGAGGTTGGGTGAGCAAACGCAGACCCTTTAAAGTAATACTGCGTGCTACCCATCGCATGGGTCCCAAATCTCCAAGTTCAAGGGCATCTTCCTACATCGAAAACATGCATGAGAAACCCAGAAGATGGTACACCGTGTGATGGGGAAAGGTTTCTAAAACGCACCTCATTTCTCATCTCCTTGTGCTCGGGTTCGCCATTCCAGCCACTTTACTAGCAATCTCCCTACTTGGAGCATCAGCACCTTTAACCTCCTGTTCCGTACAGGTTGCAATTTGTACTGAGGATGAACGGGAAGACGGGGAACCAATGAGAGACTAGCTCTTGGTGTTGGGAGAGGCACAGGTCACTCTATTTTCCCATCAGGAAGAAGAATTAACCACAGGCTAAGCCTGCCCCCCTGAACCAGAACAGGGCCTGAAGCCATCTTGTGCTTTTGCGGCCAGCTCCCAAAAAACCGACTTGTAAAATGGAGCTTCAGGGCACTGCAATTCACAAACCTGCAGAGTTATAAATGATAACTCTCGTCCACAAATATATTGAGGGAAGGCAAAGAAGAGGATTTGAAATCAAGGCAGAATTGCAGGAAACAGATTTCAGGAGGTAGATTCGAATCGCCTTTAAAGCACATGAAAAGCGGCAAAACGTTGACAATGATGCCCTTGGCCAAAAAGGGCGTATGCGTTTTTTCCTGAATATATTCAGGAAAAAACGCATACGCCCTTTTTGGCCAACCAAGCAACCTGGAAAGGCAAATCAGCGCTACAAAGAAGTCTCGCTTCCCATCGGTCAAAAGGGCCATGCTGAAAAAAGTGTCAAAACCAGAAATGCAGGACAGGCCATGGAGAAATGGGAGCCTTGCTACACTGATGGGCGGGATGTAAATTGCCAACAGCCACTCTGGAGAAGTGTACGGTGTGTCCTGAAACATCTAAAAAACACAGCTTAGAGAGCAGAGGGCACTTCCACGCATGGGGGGATAAAGTGGGAAAATTGAAAATCAGCAAGACACAAGCACCCCAAAGTTTAGGGCTGCTCTGTTGACAAGGACCTCCACTTCCTTCCACCTTACATATCCCAGGAAAGCGAAAAATGGATAAAAAAGTTGTGGTCCTTATGTACAATGGAATATCACTCAGCCATGAAATCAATGTCATAAGGCTAGTAGCAGCATGATGAGTGGATTTAGGTAAGACGATTCTAAGTGAAATAAGTCACACAGAAAAGGACACTTCTCATAAGGTGTCACTTATAGAGGGAATGGAAAAACCGTTACACTTGAACTGAATTACAAAACAGAACAGAGTCACACATGCAGAAAACACACTATGGCTGCTTAACGGGAAAGGTGAGGTGGGGTGATACATAAAACAAGAGTTTCAAATTAGCTCAGATACCGTTCCATAAACCCAATATGTAATAGACAAGACCTACTCCTTGCTCAGAGAACTGGACTCAACATGCCCGATTCACCGCACAAGAATATATCTGACTAGTAATAATCTTAAAACCTATGTATTGATATCTCTCTGTTAGTGGGTCAAGTGGGTGTAAAGCGGCCTAAACACAGCCGTGAAAAGCAGCTAAACCCCATTATAAAAATAAATTACTTTTAAAAACCCATGAAACAAAGACAGGGAAAGAGAGAGAAATTCTTACACAATTCGTTCAGGGGCTGTGATGCAACCTGGATTGACCAAATCTAGACCCACAGCTGGATGAGACATAAGGGTGGACACTCTTGGGGCTGAGAGGTCTGGTGAGGTTGGGTGAGCAAACGCAGACCCTTTAAAGTAATACTGCGTGCTACCCATCGCATGGGTCCCAAATCTCCAGGTTCAAGGGCATCTTCCTACATCGAAAACATGCATGAGAAACCCAGAAGATGGTACACCGTGTGATGGGGAAAGGTTTCTAAAACGCACCTCATTTCTCATCTCCTTGTGCTCGGGTTCGCCATTCCAGCCACTTTACTAGCAATCTCCCTACTTGGAGCATCAGCACCTTTAACCTCCTGTTCCGTACAGGTTGCAATTTGTCCTGAGGATGAACGGGAAGACGGGGAACCAATGAGAGACTAGCCCTTGGTGTTGGGAGAGGCACAGGTCACTCTATTTTCCCATCAGGAAGAAGAATTAACCACAGGCTCAGCCTGCCCCCCTGGACCAGAACAGGGCCTGAAGCCATCCTGCGCTTTTGCGGCCAGCTCCAAAAAAACCGACTTGTAAAATGGAGCTTCAGGGCACTGCAATTCACAAACCTGCAGAGTTATAAATGATAACTCTCGTCCACAAATATATTGAGGGAAGGCAAAGAAGAGGATTTGAAATCATGGCAGAATTGCAGGAAACAGATTTCAGGAGGTAGATTCGAATCGCCTTTAAAGCACATGAAAAGCGGCAAAACGTTGACAATGATGCCCTTGGCCAAAAAGGGCGTATGCGTTTTTTCCTGAATATATTCAGGAAAAAACGCATACGCCCTTTTTGGCCAACCAAGCAACCTGGAAAGGCAAGTCAGCGCTACAAAGAAGTCTCGCTTCCCATCGGTCAAAAGGGCCATGCTGAAAAAAGTGTCAAAACCAGAAATGCAGGACAGGCCATGGAGAAATGGGAGCCTTGCTACACTGATGGGCGGGATGTAAGTTGCCAACAGCCACTCTGGAGAAGTGTACGGTGTGTCCTGAAACATCTAAAAAACACAGCTTAGAGAGCATAGGGCACTTCCACGCATGGGGGTATAAAGTGGGAAAATTGAAAATCAGCAAGACACAAGAACCCCAAAGTTTAGGGCTGCTCTGTTGACAAGGACCTCCACTTCATTCCACCTTAAATATCCCAGGAAAGCGAAAAATGGATAAAAAAGTTGTGGTCCTTATGTACAATGGAATATCACTCAGCCATGAAATCAATGTCATAAGGCTAGTAGCAGCATGATGAGTGGATTTAGGTAAGACGATTCTAAGTGAAATAAGTCACACAGAAAAGGACACTTCTCATAAGGTGTCACTTATAGAGGGAATGTAAAAACCGTTACACTTGAACTGAATTACAAAACAGAACAGAGTCACACATGCAGAAAACACACTATGGCTGCTTAACGGGAAAGGTGAGGTGGGGTGATACATAAAACAAGAGTTTCAAATTAGCTCAGATACCGTTCCATAAACCCAATATGTAATAGACAAGACCTACTCCTTGCTCAGAGAACTGGACTCAACACGCCCGATTCACTGCACAAGAATATATCTGACTAGTAATAATCTTAAAACCTATGTATTGATATCTCTCTGTTAGTGTGTCAAGTGGGTGTAAAGCGGCCTAAACACAGCCGTGAAAAGCAGCTAAACCCCATTATAAAAATAAATTACTTTTAAAAACCCATGAAACAAAGACAGGGAAAGAGAGAGAAATTCTTACACAATTCGTTCAGGGGCTGTGATGCAACCTGGATTGACCATATCTAGACCCACAGCTGGATGAGACATAAGGGTGGACACTCTTGGGGCTGAGAGGTTTGGTGAGGTTGGGTGAGCAAACGCAGACCCTTTAAAGTAATACTGCGTGCTACCCATCGCATGGGTCCCAAATCTCCAGGTTCAAGGGCATCTTCCTACATCGAAAACATGCATGAGAAACCCAGAAGATGGTACACCGTGTGATGGGGAAAGGTTTCTAAAACGCACCTCATTTCTCATCTCCTTGTGCTCGGGTTCGCCATTCCAGCCACTTTACTAGCAATCTCCCTACTTGGAGCATCAGCACCTTTAACCTCCTGTTCCGTACAGGTTGCAATTTGTCCTGAGGATGAACGGGAAGACGGGGAACCAATGAGAGACTAGCTCTTGGTGTTGGGACAGGCACAGGTCACTCTATTTTCCCATCAGGAAGAAGAATTAACCACAGGCTCAGCCTGCCCCCCGGAACCAGAACAGGGCCTGAAGCCATCCTGCGCTTTTGCGGCCGGCTCCCAAAAAAGCGACTTGTAAAATGGAGCTTCAGGGCACTGCAATTCACAAACCTGCAGAGTTATAAATGATAACTCTCGTCCACAAATATATTGAGGGAAGGCAAAGAAGAGGATTTGAAATCAAGGCAGAATTGCAGGAAACAGATTTCAGGAGGTAGATTCGAATCGCCTTTAAAGCACATGAAAAGCGGCAAAACGTTGACAATGATGCCCTTGGCCAAAAAGGGCGTATGCGTTTTTTCCTGAATACATTCAGGAAAAAACGCATACGCCCTTTTTGGCCAACCAAGCAACCTGGAAAGGCAAATCAGTGCTACAAAGAAGTCTCGCTTCCCATCGGTCAAAAGGGCCATGCTGAAAAAAGTGTCAAAACCAGAAATGCAGGACAGGCCATGGAGAAATGGGAGCCTTGCTACACTGATGGGCGGGATGTAAATTGCCAACAGCCACTCTGGAGAAGTGTACGGTGTGTCCTGAAACATCTAAAAAACACAGCTTAGAGAGCATAGGGCACTTCCACGCATGGGGGGATAAAGTGGGAAAATTGAAAATCAGCAAGACACAAGCACCCCAAAGTTTAGGGCTGCTCTGTTGACAAGGACCTCCACTTCCTTCCACCTTAAATATCCCAGGAAAGCGAAAAATGGATAAAAAAGTTGTGGTCCTTATGTACAATGGAATATCACTCAGCCATGAAATCAATGTCATAAGGCTAGTAGCAGCATGATGAGTGGATTTAGGTAAGACGATTCTAAGTGAAATAAGTCACACAGAAAAGGACACTTCTCATAAGGTGTCACTTATAGAGGGAATGTAAAAACCGTTACACTTGAACTGAATTACAAAACAGAACAGAGTCACACATGCAGAAAACACACTATGGCTGCTTAACGGGAAAGGTGAGGTGGGGTGATACATAAAACAAGAGTTTCAAATTAGCTCAGATACCGTTCCATAAACCCAATATGTAATAGACAAGACCTACTCCTTGCTCAGAGAACTGGACTCAACACGCCCGATTCACCGCACAAGAATATAACTGTCTAGTAATAATCTTAAAACCTATGTATTGATATCTCTCTGTTAGTGGGTCAAGTGGGTGTAAAGCGGCCTAAACACAGCCGTGAAAAGCAGGTAAACCCCATTATAAAAATAAATTACTTTTAAAAACCCATGAAACAAAGACAGGGAAAGAGAGAGAAATTCTTACACAATTCGTTCAGGGGCTGTGATGCAACCTGGATTGACCATATCTAGACCCACAGCTGGATGAGACATAAGGGTGGACACTCTTGGGGCTGAGAGGTCTGGTGAGGTTGGGTGAGCAAACGCAGACCCTTTAAAGTAATACTGCGTGCTACCCATCGCATGGGTCCCAAATCTCCAAGTTCAAGGGCATCTTCCTACATCGAAAACATGCATGAGAAACCCAGAAGATGGTACACCGTGTGATGGGGAAAGGTTTCTAAAACGCACCTCATTTCTCATCTCCTTGTGCTCGGGTTCGCCATTCCAGCCACTTTACTAGCAATCTCCCTACTTGGAGCATCAGCACCTTTAACCTCCTGTTCCGTACAGGTTGCAATTTGTACTGAGGATGAACGGGAAGACGGGGAACCAATGAGAGACTAGCTCTTGGTGTTGGGAGAGGCACAGGTCACTCTATTTTCCCATCAGGAAGAAGAATTAACCACAGGCTCAGCCTGCCCCCCTGAACCAGAACAGGGCCTGAAGCCATCCTGTGCTTTTGCGGCCAGCTCCCAAAAAACCGACTTGTAAAATGGAGCTTCAGGGCACTGCAATTCACAAACCTGCAGAGTTATAAATGATAACTCTCGTCCACAAATATATTGAGGGAAGGCAAAGAAGAGGATTTGAAATCAAGGCAGAATTGCAGGAAACAGATTTCAGGAGGTAGATTCGAATCGCCTTTAAAGCACATGAAAAGCGGCAAAACGTTGACAATGATGCCCTTGGCCAAAAAGGGCGTATGCGTTTTTTCCTGAATATATTCAGGAAAAAACGCATACGCCCTTTTTGGCCAACCAAGCAACCTGGAAAGGCAAATCAGCGCTACAAAGAAGTCTCGCTTCCCATCGGTCAAAAGGGCCATGCTGAAAAAAGTGTCAAAACCAGAAATGCAGGACAGGCCATGGAGAAATGGGAGCCTTGCTACACTGATGGGCGGGATGTAAATTGCCAACAGCCACTCTGGAGAAGTGTACGGTGTGTCCTGAAACATCTAAAAAACACAGCTTAGAGAGCATAGGGCACTTCCACGCATGGGGGGATAAAGTGGGAAAATTGAAAATCAGCAAGACACAAGCACCCCAAAGTTTAGGGCTGCTCTGTTGACAAGGACCTCCACTTCCTTCCACCTTACATATCCCAGGAAAGCGAAAAATGGATAAAAAAGTTGTGGTCCTTATGTACAATGGAATATCACTCAGCCATGAAATCAATGTCATAAGGCTAGTAGCAGCATGATGAGTGGATTTAGGTAAGACGATTCTAAGTGAAATAAGTCACACAGAAAAGGACACTTCTCATAAGGTGTCACTTATAGAGGGAATGTAAAAACCGTTACACTTGAACTGAATTACAAAACAGAACAGAGTCACACATGCAGAAAACACACTATGGCTGCTTAACGGGAAAGGTGAGGTGGGGTGATACATAAAACAAGAGTTTCAAATTAGCTCAGATACCGTTCCATAAACCCAATATGTAATAGACAAGACCTACTCCTTGCTCAGAGAACTGGACTCAACATGCCCGATTCACCGCACAAGAATATATCTGACTAGTAATAATCTTAAAACCTATGTATTGATATCTCTCTGTTAGTGGGTCAAGTGGGTGTAAAGCGGCCTAAACACAGCCGTGAAAAGCAGCTAAACCCCATTATAAAAATAAATTACTTTTAAAAACCCATGAAACAAAGACAGGGAAAGAGAGAGAAATTCTTACACAATTCGTTCAGGGGCTGTGATGCAACCTGGATTGACCATATCTAGACCCACAGCTGGATGAGACATAAGGGTGGACACTCTTGGGGCTGAGAGGTCTGGTGAGGTTGGGTGAGCAAACGCAGACCCTTTAAAGTAATACTGCGTGCTACCCATCGCATGGGTCCCAAATCTCCAGGTTCAAGGGCATCTTCCTACATCGAAAACATGCATGAGAAACCCAGAAGATGGTACACCGTGTGATGGGGAAAGGTTTCTAAAACGCACCTCATTTCTCATCTCCTTGTGCTCGGGTTCGCCATTCCAGCCACTTTACTAGCAATCTCCCTACTTGGAGCATCAGCACCTTTAACCTCCTGTTCCGTACAGGTTGCAATTTGTCCTGAGGATGAACGGGAAGACGGGGAACCAATGAGAGACTAGCCCTTGGTGTTGGGAGAGGCACAGGTCACTCTATTTTCCCATCAGGAAGAAGAATTAACCACAGGCTCAGCCTGCCCCCCTGGACCAGAACAGGGCCTGAAGCCATCCTGCGCTTTTGCGGCCAGCTCCAAAAAAACCGACTTGTAAAATGGAGCTTCAGGGCACTGCAATTCACAAACCTGCAGAGTTATAAATGATAACTCTCGTCCACAAATATATTGAGGGAAGGCAAAGAAGAGGATTTGAAATCATGGCAGAATTGCAGGAAACAGATTTCAGGAGGTAGATTCGAATCGCCTTTAAAGCACATGAAAAGCGGCAAAACGTTGACAATGATGCCCTTGGCCAAAAAGGGCGTATGCGTTTTTTCCTGAATATATTCAGGAAAAAACGCATACGCCCTTTTTGGCCAACCAAGCAACCTGGAAAGGCAAGTCAGCGCTACAAAGAAGTCTCGCTTCCCATCGGTCAAAAGGGCCATGCTGAAAAAAGTGTCAAAACCAGAAATGCAGGACAGGCCATGGAGAAATGGGAGCCTTGCTACACTGATGGGCGGGATGTAAGTTGCCAACAGCCACTCTGGAGAAGTGTACGGTGTGTCCTGAAACATCTAAAAAACACAGCTTAGAGAGCATAGGGCACTTCCACGCATGGGGGTATAAAGTGGGAAAATTGAAAATCAGCAAGACACAAGAACCCCAAAGTTTAGGGCTGCTCTGTTGACAAGGACCTCCACTTCATTCCACCTTAAATATCCCAGGAAAGCGAAAAATGGATAAAAAAGTTGTGGTCCTTATGTACAATGGAATATCACTCAGCCATGAAATCAATGTCATAAGGCTAGTAGCAGCATGATGAGTGGATTTAGGTAAGACGATTCTAAGTGAAATAAGTCACACAGAAAAGGACACTTCTCATAAGGTGTCACTTATAGAGGGAATGTAAAAACCGTTACACTTGAACTGAATTACAAAACAGAACAGAGTCACACATGCAGAAAACACACTATGGCTGCTTAACGGGAAAGGTGAGGTGGGGTGATACATAAAACAAGAGTTTCAAATTAGCTCAGATACCGTTCCATAAACCCAATATGTAATAGACAAGACCTACTCCTTGCTCAGAGAACTGGACTCAACACGCCCGATTCACTGCACAAGAATATATCTGACTAGTAATAATCTTAAAACCTATGTATTGATATCTCTCTGTTAGTGTGTCAAGTGGGTGTAAAGCGGCCTAAACACAGCCGTGAAAAGCAGCTAAACCCCATTATAAAAATAAATTACTTTTAAAAACCCATGAAACAAAGACAGGGAAAGAGAGAGAAATTCTTACACAATTCGTTCAGGGGCTGTGATGCAACCTGGATTGACCATATCTAGACCCACAGCTGGATGAGACATAAGGGTGGACACTCTTGGGGCTGAGAGGTTTGGTGAGGTTGGGTGAGCAAACGCAGACCCTTTAAAGTAATACTGCGTGCTACCCATCGCATGGGTCCCAAATCTCCAGGTTCAAGGGCATCTTCCTACATCGAAAACATGCATGAGAAACCCAGAAGATGGTACACCGTGTGATGGGGAAAGGTTTCTAAAACGCACCTCATTTCTCATCTCCTTGTGCTCGGGTTCGCCATTCCAGCCACTTTACTAGCAATCTCCCTACTTGGAGCATCAGCACCTTTAACCTCCTGTTCCGTACAGGTTGCAATTTGTCCTGAGGATGAACGGGAAGATGGGGAACCAATGAGAGACTAGCTCTTGGTGTTGGGACAGGCACAGGTCACTCTATTTTCCCATCAGGAAGAAGAATTAACCACAGGCTCAGCCTGCCCCCCGGAACCAGAACAGGGCCTGAAGCCATCCTGCGCTTTTGCGGCCGGCTCCCAAAAAAGCGACTTGTAAAATGGAGCTTCAGGGCACTGCAATTCACAAACCTGCAGAGTTATAAATGATAACTCTCGTCCACAAATATATTGAGGGAAGGCAAAGAAGAGGATTTGAAATCAAGGCAGAATTGCAGGAAACAGATTTCAGGAGGTAGATTCGAATCGCCTTTAAAGCACATGAAAAGCGGCAAAACGTTGACAATGATGCCCTTGGCCAAAAAGGGCGTATGCGTTTTTTCCTGAATACATTCAGGAAAAAACGCATACGCCCTTTTTGGCCAACCAAGCAACCTGGAAAGGCAAATCATTGCTACAAAGAAGTCTCGCTTCCCATCGGTCAAAAGGGCCATGCTGAAAAAAGTGTCAAAACCAGAAATGCAGGACAGGCCATGGAGAAATGGGAGCCTTGCTACACTGATGGGCGGGATGTAAATTGCCAACAGCCACTCTGGAGAAGTGTACGGTGTGTCCTGAAACATCTAAAAAACACAGCTTAGAGAGCATAGGGCACTTCCACGCATGGGGGGATAAAGTGGGAAAATTGAAAATCAGCAAGACACAAGCACCCCAAAGTTTAGGGCTGCTCTGTTGACAAGGACCTCCACTTCCTTCCACCTTAAATATCCCAGGAAAGCGAAAAATGGATAAAAAAGTTGTGGTCCTTATGTACAATGGAATATCACTCAGCCATGAAATCAATGTCATAAGGCTAGTAGCACCATGATGAGTGGATTTAGGTAAGACGATTCTAAGTGAAATAAGTCACACAGAAAAGGACACTTCTCATAAGGTGTCACTTATAGAGGGAATGTAAAAACCGTTACACTTGAACTGACTTACAAAACAGAACAGAGTCACACATGCAGAAAACACACTATGGCTGCTTAACGGGAAAGGTGAGGTGGGGTGATACATAAAACAAGAGTTTCAAATTAGCTCAGATACCGTTCCATAAACCCAATATGGAATAGACAAGACCTACTCCTTGCTCAGAGAACTGGACTCAACACGCCCGATTCACCGCACAAGAATATATCTGACTAGTAATAATCTTAAAACCTATGTATTGATATCTCTCTGTTAGTGTGTCAAGTGGGTGTAAAGCGGCATAAACACAGCCGTGAAAAGCAGCTACACCCCATTATAAAAATAAATTACTTTTAAAAACCCATGAAACAAAGACAGGGAAAGGGAGAGAAATTCTTACACAATTCGTTCAGGAGCTGTGATGCAACCTGGATTGACCATATCTAGACCCACAGCTTGATGACACATAAGGGTGGACACTCTTGGGGCTGAGAGGTTTGGTGAGGTTGGGTGAGCAAACGCAGACCCTTTAAAGTAATACAGCCTGCTACCCGTCGCATGGGTCCCAAATCTCCAGTTTCAAGGGCATCTTCCTACATCGAAAACATGCATGAGAAACCCAGAAGATGGTACACCGTGTGATGGGGAAAGGTTTCTAAAACGCACCTCATTTCTCATCTCCTTGTGCTCGGGTTCGCCATTCCAGCCACTTTACTAGCAATCTCCCTACTTGGAGCATCAGCACCTTTAACCTCCTGTTCCGTACAGGTTGCAATTTGTCCTGAGGATGAAGGGGAAGACGGGGAACCAATGAGAGACTAGCTCTTGGTGTTGGGACAGGCACAGGTCACTCTATTTTCCCATCAGGAAGAAGAATTAACCACAGGCTAAGCCTGCCCCCCTGAACCAGAACAGGGCCTGAAGCCATCCTGCGCTTTTGCGGCCGGCTCCCAAAAAATCGACTTGTAAAATGGAGCTTCAGGGCACTGCAATTCACAAACCTGCAGAGTTATAAATGATAACTCTCGTCCACAAATATATTGAGGGAAGGCAAAGAAGAGGATTTGAAATCAAGGCAGAATTGCAGGAAACAGATTTCAGGAGGTAGATTCGAATCGCCTTTAAAGCACATGAAAAGCGGCAAAACGTTGACAATGATGCCCTTGGCCAAAAAGGGCGTATGCGTTTTTTCCTGAATACATTCAGGAAAAAACGCATACGCCCTTTTTGGCCAACCAAGCAACCTGGAAAGGCAAATCATTGCTACAAAGAAGTCTCGCTTCCCATCGGTCAAAAGGGCCATGCTGAAAAAAGTGTCAAAACCAGAAATGCAGGACAGGCCATGGAGAAATGGGAGCCTTGCTACACTGATGGGCGGGATGTAAATTGCCAACAGCCACTCTGGAGAAGTGTACGGTGTGTCCTGAAACATCTAAAAAACACAGCTTAGAGAGCATAGGGCACTTCCACGCATGGGGGGATAAAGTGGGAAAATTGAAAATCAGCAAGACACAAGCACCCCAAAGTTTAGGGCTGCTCTGTTGACAAGGACCTCCACTTCCTTCCACCTTAAATATCCCAGGAAAGCGAAAAATGGATAAAAAAGTTGTGGTCCTTATGTACAATGGAATATCACTCAGCCATGAAATCAATGTCATAAGGCTAGTAGCACCATGATGAGTGGATTTAGGTAAGACGATTCTAAGTGAAATAAGTCACACAGAAAAGGACACTTCTCATAAGGTGTCACTTATAGAGGGAATGTAAAAACCGTTACACTTGAACTGACTTACAAAACAGAACAGAGTCACACATGCAGAAAACACACTATGGCTGCTTAACGGGAAAGGTGAGGTGGGGTGATACATAAAACAAGAGTTTCAAATTAGCTCAGATACCGTTCCATAAACCCAATATGGAATAGACAAGACCTACTCCTTGCTCAGAGAACTGGACTCAACACGCCCGATTCACCGCACAAGAATATATCTGACTAGTAATAATCTTAAAACCTATGTATTGATATCTCTCTGTTAGTGTGTCAAGTGGGTGTAAAGCGGCATAAACACAGCCGTGAAAAGCAGCTACACCCCATTATAAAAATAAATTACTTTTAAAAACCCATGAAACAAAGACAGGGAAAGGGAGAGAAATTCTTACACAATTCGTTCAGGAGCTGTGATGCAACCTGGATTGACCATATCTAGACCCACAGCTTGATGACACATAAGGGTGGACACTCTTGGGGCTGAGAGGTTTGGTGAGGTTGGGTGAGCAAACGCAGACCCTTTAAAGTAATACAGCCTGCTACCCATCGCATGGGTCCCAAATCTCCAGTTTCAAGGGCATCTTCCTACATCGAAAACATGCATGAGAAACCCAGAAGATGGTACACCGTGTGATGGGGAAAGGTTTCTAAAACGCACCTCATTTCTCATCTCCTTGTGCTCGGGTTCGCCATTCCAGCCACTTTACTAGCAATCTCCCTACTTGGAGCATCAGCACCTTTAACCTCCTGTTCCGTACAGGTTGCAATTTGTCCTGAGGATGAAGGGGAAGACGGGGAACCAATGAGAGACTAGCTCTTGGTGTTGGGACAGGCACAGGTCACTCTATTTTCCCATCAGGAAGAAGAATTAACCACAGGCTAAGCCTGCCCCCCTGAACCAGAACAGGGCCTGAAGCCATCCTGCGCTTTTGCGGCCGGCTCCCAAAAAATCGACTTGTAAAATGGAGCTTCAGGGCACTGCAATTCACAAACCTGCAGAGTTATAAATGATAACTCTCGTCCACAAATATATTGAGGGAAGGCAAAGAAGAGGATTTGAAATCAAGGCAGAATTGCAGGAAACAGATTTCAGGAGGTAGATTCGAATCGCCTTTAAAGCACATGAAAAGCGGCAAAACGTTGACAATGATGCCCTTGTCCAAAAAGGGCGTATGCGTTTTTTCCTGAATACATTCAGGAAAAAACGCATACGCCCTTTTTGGCCAACCAAGCAACCTGGAAAGGCAAATCAGCGCTACAAAGAAGTCTCGCTTCCCATCGGTCAAAAGGGCCATGCTGAAAAAAGTGTCAAAACCAGAAATGCAGGACAGGCCATGGAGAAATGGGAGCCTTGCTACACTGATGGGCGGGATGTAAATTGCCAACAGCCACTCTGGAGAAGTGTACGGTGTGTCCTGAAACATCTAAAAAACACAGCTTAGAGAGCAGAGGGCACTTCCACGCATGGGGTGATAAAGTGGGAAAATTGAAAATCAGCAAGACACAAGCACCCCAAAGTTTAGGGCTGCTCTGTTGACAAGGACCTCCACTTCATTCCACCTTAAATATCCCAGGAAAGCGAAAAATGGATAAAAAAGTTGTGGTCCTTATGTACAATGGAATATCACTCAGCCATGAAATCAATGTCATAAGGCTAGTAGCAGCATGATGAGTGGATTTAGGTAAGACGATTCTAAGTGAAATAAGTCACACAGAAAAGGACACTTCTCATAAGGTGTCACTTATAGAGGGAATGTAAAAACCGTTACACTTGAACTGACTTACAAAACAGAACAGAGTCACACATGCAGAAAACACACTATGGCTGCTTAACGGGAAAGGTGAGGTGGGGTGATACATAAAACAAGAGTTTCAAATTAGCTCAGATACCGTTCCATAAACCCAATATGTAATAGACAAGACCTACTCCTTGCTCAGAGAACTGGACTCAACACGCCCGATTCACCGCACAAGAATATATCTGACTAGTAATAATCTTAAAACCTATGTATTGATATCTCTCTGTTAGTGTGTCAAGTGGGTGTAAAGCGGCATAAACACAGCCGTGAAAAGCAGCTAAACCCCATTATAAAAATAAATTACTTTTAAAAATCCATGAAACAAAGACAGGGAAAGAGAGAGAAATTCTTACACAATTCGTTCAGGGGCTGTGATGCAACCTGGATTGACCATATCTAGACCCACAGCTGGATGAGACATAAGGGTGGACACTCTTGGGGCTGAGAGGTTTGGTGAGGTTGGGTGAGCAAACGCAGACCCTTTAAAGTAATACTGCGTGCTACCCATCGCATGGGTCCCAAATCTCCAGGTTCAAGGGCATCTTCCTACATCGAAAACATGCATGAGAAACCCAGAAGATGGTACACCGTGTGATGGGGAAAGGTTTCTAAAACGCACCTCATTTCTCATCTCCTTGTGCTCGGGTTCGCCATTCCAGCCACTTTACTAGCAATCTCCCTACTTGGAGCATCAGCACCTTTAACCTCCTGTTCCGTACAGGTGGCAATTTGTCCTGAGGATGAACGGGAAGACGGGGAACCAATGAGAGACTAGCTCTTGGTGTTGGGACAGGCACAGGTCACTCTATTTTCCCATCAGGAAGAAGAATTAACCACAGGCTCAGCCTGCCCCCCGGAACCAGAACAGGGCCTGAAGCCATCCTGCGCTTTTGCGGCCGGCTCCCAAAAAATCGACTTGTAAAATGGAGCTTCAGGGCACTGCAATTCACAAACCTGCAGAGTTATAAATGATAACTCTCGTCCACAAATATATTGAGGGAAGGCAAAGAAGAGGATTTGAAATCAAGGCAGAATTGCAGGAAAGAGATTTCAGGAGGTAGATTCGAATCGCCTTTAAAGCACATGAAAAGCGGCAAAACGTTGACAATGATGCCCTTGGCCAAAAAGGGCGTATGCGTTTTTTCCTGAATATATTCAGGAAAAAACGCATACGCCCTTTTTGGCCAACCAAGCAACCTGGAAAGGCAAATCAGCGCTACAAAGAAGTCTCGCTTCCCATCGGTCAAAAGGGCCATGCTGAAAAAAGTGTCAAAACCAGAAATGCAGGACAGGCCATGGAGAAATGGGAGCCTTGCTACACTGATGGGCGGGATGTAAATTGCCAACAGCCACTCTGGAGAAGTGTACGGTGTGTCCTGAAACATCTAAAAAACACAGCTTAGAGAGCATAGGGCACTTCCACGCATGGGGGGATAAAGTGGGAAAATTGAAAATCAGCAAGACACAAGCACCCCAAAGTTTAGGGCTGCTCTGTTGACAAGGACCTCCACTTCATTCCACCTTAAATATCCCAGGAAAGCGAAAAATGGATAAAAAAGTTGTGGTCCTTATGTACAATGGAATATCACTCAGCCATGAAATCAATGTCATAAGGCTAGTAGCAGCATGATGAGTGGATTTAGGTAAGACGATTCTAAGTGAAATAAGTCACACAGAAAAGGACACTTCTCATAAGGTGTCACTTATAGAGGGAATGTAAAAACCGTTACACTTGAACTGACTTACAAAACAGAACAGAGTCACACATGCAGAAAACACACTATGGCTGCTTAACGGGAAAGGTGAGGTGGGGTGATACATAAAATAAGAGTTTCAAATTAGCTCAGATACCGTTCCATAAACCCAATATGGAATAGACAAGACCTACTCCTTGCTCAGAGAACTGGACTCAACACGCCCGATTCACCGCACAAGAATATATCTGACTAGTAATAATCTTAAAACCTATGTATTGATATCTCTCTGTTAGTGTGTCAAGTGGGTGTAAAGCGGCCTAAACACAGCCGTGAAAAGCAGCTACACCCCATTATAAAAAGAAATTACTTTTAAAAACCCATGAAACAAAGACAGGGAAAGAGAGAGAAATTCTTACACAATTCGTTCAGGAGCTGTGATGCAACCTGGATTGACCATATCTAGACCCACAGCTGGATGACACATAAGGGTGGACACTCTTGGGGCTGAGAGGTTTGGTGAGGTTGGGTGAGCAAACGCAGACCCTTTAAAGTAATACAGCCTGCTACCCATCGCATGGGTCCCAAATCTCCAGTTTCAAGGGCATCTTCCTACATCGAAAACATGCATGAGAAACCCAGAAGATGGTACACCGTGTGATGGGGAAAGGTTTCTAAAACGCACCTCATTTCTCATCTCCTTGTGCTCGGGTTCGCCATTCCAGCCACTTTACTAGCAATCTCCCTACTTGGAGCATCAGCACCTTTAACCTCCTGTTCCGTACAGGTTGCAATTTGTCCTGAGGATGAACGGGAAGACGGGGAACCAATGAGAGACTAGCTCTTGGTGTTGGGACAGGCACAGGTCACTCTATTTTCCCATCAGGAAGAAGAATTAACCACAGGCTCAGCCTGCACCCCTGAACCAGAACAGGGCCTGAAGCCATCCTGCGCTTTTGCGGCCGGCTCCCAAAAAATCGACTTGTAAAATGGAGCTTCAGGGCACTGCAATTCACAAACCTGCAGAGTTATAAATGATAACTCTCGTCCACAACTATATTGAGGGAAGGCAAAGAAGAGGATTTGAAATCAAGGCAGAATTGCAGGAAACAGATTTCAGGAGGTAGATTCGAATCGCCTTTAAAGCACATGAAAAGCGGCAAAACGTTGACAATGATGCCCTTGTCCAAAAAGGGCGTATGCGTTTTTTCCTGAATACATTCAGGAAAAAACGCATACGCCCTTTTTGGCCAACCAAGCAACCTGGAAAGGCAAATCAGCGCTACAAAGAAGTCTCGCTTCCCATCGGTCAAAAGGGCCATGCTGAAAAAAGTGTCAAAACCAGAAATGCAGGACAGGCCATGGAGAAATGGGAGCCTTGCTACACTGATGGGCGGGATGTAAATTGCCAACAGCCACTCTGGAGAAGTGTACGGTGTGTCCTGAAACATTTAAAAAACACAGCTTAGAGAGCAGAGGGCACTTCCACGCATGGGGGGATAAAGTGGGAAAATTGAAAATCAGCAAGACACAAGCACCCCAAAGTTTAGGGCTGCTCTGTTGACAAGGACCTCCACTTCATTCCACCTTAAATATCCCAGGAAAGCGAAAAATGGATAAAAAAGTTGTGGTCCTTATGTACAATGGAATATCACTCAGCCATGAAATCAATGTCATAAGGCTAGTAGCAGCATGATGAGTGGATTTAGGTAAGACGATTCTAAGTGAAATAAGTCACACAGAAAAGGACACTTCTCATAAGGTGTCACTTATAGAGGGAATGTAAAAACCATTACACTTGAACTGAATTACAAAACAGAACAGAGTCACACATGCAGAAAACACACTGTGGCTGCTTAACGGGAAAGGTGAGGTGGGGTGATACATAAAACAAGAGTTTCAAATTAGCTCAGATACCGTTCCATAAACCCAATATGTAATAGACAAGACCTACTCCTTGCTCAGAGAACTGGACTCAACACGCCCGATTCACCGCACAAGAATATATCTGACTAGTAATAATCTTAAAACCTATGTATTGATATCTCTCTGTTAGTGTGTCAAGTGGGTGTAAAGCGGCATAAACAAAGCCGTGAAAAGCAGCTAAACCCCATTATAAAAATAAATTACTTTTAAAAACCCATGAAACAAAGACAGGGAAAGAGAGAGAAATTCTTACACAATTCGTTAAGGGGCTGTGATGCAAACTGGATTGACCATATATAGACCCACAGCTGGATGAGACATAAGGGTGGACACTCTTGGCGATGAGAGGTTTGGTGAGGTTGGGTGAGCAAACGCAGACCCTTTAAAGTAATACTGCGTGCTACCCATCACATGGGTCCCAAATCTCCAGGTTCAAGGGCATCTTCCTACTTCGAAAACATGCATGAGAAACCCAGACGATGGTACACCATGTGATGGGGAAAGGTTTCTAAAACGCACCTCATTTCTCATCTCCTTGTGCTCGGGTTCGCCATTCCAGCCACTTTACTAGCAATCTCCCTACTTGGAGCATCAGCACCTTTAACCTCCTGTTCCGTACAGGTTGCAATTTGTCCTGAGGATGAACGGGAAGACGGGGAACCAATGAGAGACTAGCTCTTGGTGTTGGGACAGGCACAGGTCACTCTATTTTCCCATCAGGAAGAAGAATTAACCACAGGCTCAGCCTGCCCCCTGGAACCAGAACAGGGCCTGAAGCCATCCTGCGCTTTTGCGGCTGGCTCCCAAAAAAGCGACTTGTAAAATGGAGCTTCAGGGCACTGCAATTCACAAACCTGCAGAGTTATAAATGATAACTCTCGTCCACAAATATATTGAGGGAAGGCAAAGAAGAGGATTTGAAATCAAGGCAGAATTGCAGGAAACAGATTTCAGGAGGTAGATTCGAATCGCCTTTAAAGCACATGAAAAGCGGCAAAACGTTGACAATGATGCCCTTGGCCAAAAAGGGCGTATGCGTTTTTTCCTGAATATATTCAGGAAAAAACGCATACGCCCTTTTTGGCCAACCAAGCAACCTGGAAAGGCAAATCAGCGCTACAAAGAAGTCTCGCTTCCCATCGGTCAAAAGGGCCATGCTGAAAAAAGTGTCAAAACCAGAAATGCAGGACAGGCCATGGAGAAATGGGAGCCTTGCTACACTGATGGGCGGGATGTAAATTGCCAACAGCCACTCTGGAGAAGTGTACGGTGTGTCCTGAAACATCTAAAAAACACAGCTTAGAGAGCATAGGGCACTTCCACGCATGGGGGGATAAAGTGGGAAAATTGAAAATCAGCAAGACACAAGCACCCCAAAGTTTAGGGCTGCTCTGTTGACAAGGACCTCCACTTCCTTCCACCTTACATATCCCAGGAAAGCGAAAAATGGATAAAAAAGTTGTGGTCCTTATGTACAATGGAATATCACTCAGCCATGAAATCAATGTCATAAGGCTAGTAGCAGCATGATGAGTGGATTTAGGTAAGACGATTCTAAGTGAAATAAGTCACACAGAAAAGGACACTTCTCATAAGGTGTCACTTATAGAGGGAATGTAAAAACCGTTACACTTGAACTGAATTACAAAACAGAACAGAGTCACACATGCAGAAAACACACTATGGCTGCTTAACGGGAAAGGTGAGGTAGGGTGATACATAAAACAAGAGTTTCAAATTAGCTCAGATACCGTTCCATAAACCCAATATGTAATAGACAAGACCTACTCCTTGCTCAGAGAACTGGACTCAACACGCCCGATTCACCGCACAAGAATATATCTGACTAGTAATAATCTTAAAACCTATGTATTGATATCTCTCTGTTAGTGGGTCAAGTGGGTGTAAAGCGGCCTAAACACAGCCGTGAAAAGCAGCTAAACCCCATTATAAAAATAAATTACTTTTAAAAACCCATGAAACAAAGACAGGGAAAGAGAGAGAAATTCTTACACAATTCGTTCAGGGGCTGTGATGCAACCTGGATTGACCATATCTAGACCCACAGCTGGATGAGACATAAGGGTGGACACTCTTGGGGCTGAGAGGTCTGGTGAGGTTGGGTGAGCAAACGCAGACCCTTTAAAGTAATACTGCGTGCTACCCATCGCATGGGTCCCAAATCTCCAGGTTCAAGGGCATCTTCCTACATCGAAAACATGCATGAGAAACCCAGAAGATGGTACACCGTGTGATGGGGAAAGGTTTCTAAAACGCACCTCATTTCTCATCTCCTTGTGCTCGGGTTCGCCATTCCAGCCACTTTACTAGCAATCTCCCTACTTGGAGCATCAGCACCTTTAACCTCCTGTTCCGTACAGGTTGCAATTTGTCCTGAGGATGAACGGGAAGACGGGGAACCAATGAGAGACTAGCTCTTGGTGTTGGGAGAGGCACAGATCACTCTATTTTCCCATCAGGAAGAAGAATTAACCACAGGCTCAGCCTGCCCCCCGGAACCAGAACAGGGCCTGAAGCCATCCTGCGCTTTTGCAGTCAGCTCCCAAAAAACCGACTTGTAAAATGGAGCTTCAGGGCACTGCAATTCACAAACCTGCAGAGTTATAAATGATAACTCTCGTCCACAAATATATTGAGGGAAGGCAAAGAAGAGGATTTGAAATCAAGGCAGAATTGCAGGAAACAGATTTCAGGAGGTAGATTCGAATCGCCTTTAAAGCACATGAAAAGCGGCAAAACGTTGACAATGATGCCCTTGGCCAAAAAGGGCGTATGCGTTTTTTCCTGAATATATTCAGGAAAAAACGCATACGCCCTTTTTGGCCAACCAAGCAACCTGGAAAGGCAAATCAGCGCTACAAAGAAGTCTCGCTTCCCATCGGTCAAAAGGGCCATGCTGAAAAAAGTGTCAAAACCAGAAATGCAGGACAGGCCATGGAGAAATGGGAGCCTTGCTACACTGATGGGCGGGATGTAAATTGCCAACAGCCACTCTGGAGAAGTGTACGGTGTGTCCTGAAACATCTAAAAAACACAGCTTAGAGAGCATAGGGCACTTCCACGCATGGGGGGATAAAGTGGGAAAATTGAAAATCAGCAAGACACAAGCACCCCAAAGTTTAGGGCTGCTCTGTTGACAAGGACCTCCACTTCCTTCCACCTTAAATATCCCAGGAAAGTGAAAAATGGATAAAAAAGTTGTGATCCTTATGTACAATGGAATATCACTCAGCCATGAAATCAATGTCATAAAGCTAGTAGCAGAATGATGAGTGGATTTAGGTAAGACGATTCTAAGTGAAATAAGTCACACAGAAAAGGACACTTCTCATAAGGTGTCACTTATAGAGGGAATGTAAAAACCGTTACACTTGAACTGAATTACAAAACAGAACAGAGTCACACATGCAGAAAACACACTATGGCTGCTTAACGGGAAAGGTGAGGTGGGGTGATACATAAAACAAGAGTTTCAAATTAGCTCAGATACCGTTCCATAAACCCAATATGTAATAGACAAGACCTACTCCTTGCTCAGAGAACTGGACTCAACACGCCCGATTCACCGCACAAGAATATATCTGACTAGTAATAATCTTAAAACCTATGTATTGATATCTCTCTGTTAGTGTGTCAAGTGGGTGTAAAGCGGCATAAACAAAGCCGTGAAAAGCAGCTAAACCCCATTATAAAAATAAATTACTTTTAAAAACCCATGAAACAAAGACAGGGAAAGAGAGAGAAATTCTTACACAATTCGTTAAGGGGCTGTGATGCAAACTGGATTGACCATATCTAGACCCACAGCTGGATGAGACATAAGGGTGGACACTCTTGGCGATGAGAGGTTTGGTGAGGTTGGGTGAGCAAACGCAGACCCTTTAAAGTAATACTGCGTGCTACCCATCACATGGGTCCCAAATCTCCAGGTTCAAGGGCATCTTCCTACTTCGAAAACATGCATGAGAAACCCAGACGATGGTACACCGTGTGATGGGGAAAGGTTTCTAAAACGCACCTCATTTCTCATCTCCTTGTGCTCGGGTTCGCCATTCCAGCCACTTTACTAGCAATCTCCCTACTTGGAGCATCAGCACCTTTAACCTCCTGTTCCGTACAGGTTGCAATTTGTCCTGAGGATGAACGGGAAGACGGGGAACCAATGAGAGACTAGCTCTTGGTGTTGGGACAGGCACAGGTCACTCTATTTTCCCATCAGGAAGAAGAATTAACCACAGGCTCAGCCTGCCCCCCGGAACCAGAACAGGGCCTGAAGCCATCCTGCGCTTTTGCGGCTGGCTCCCAAAAAAGCGACTTGTAAAATGGAGCTTCAGGGCACTGCAATTCACAAACCTGCAGAGTTATAAATGATAACTCTCGTCCACAAATATATTGAGGGAAGGCAAAGAAGAGGATTTGAAATCAAGGCAGAATTGCAGGAAACAGATTTCAGGAGGTAGATTCGAATCGCCTTTAAAGCACATGAAAAGCGGCAAAACGTTGACAATGATGCCCTTGGCCAAAAAGGGCGTATGCGTTTTTTCCTGAATATATTCAGGAAAAAACGCATACGCCCTTTTTGGCCAACCAAGCAACCTGGAAAGGCAAATCAGCGCTACAAAGAAGTCTCGCTTCCCATCGGTCAAAAGGGCCATGCTGAAAAAAGTGTCAAAACCAGAAATGCAGGACAGGCCATGGAGAAATGGGAGCCTTGCTACACTGATGGGCGGGATGTAAATTGCCAACAGCCACTCTGGAGAAGTGTACGGTGTGTCCTGAAACATCTAAAAAACACAGCTTAGAGAGCATAGGGCACTTCCACGCATGGGGGGATAAAGTGGGAAAATTGAAAATCAGCAAGACACAAGCACCCCAAAGTTTAGGGCTGCTCTGTTGACAAGGACCTCCACTTCCTTCCACCTTACATATCCCAGGAAAGCGAAAAATGGATAAAAAAGTTGTGGTCCTTATGTACAATGGAATATCACTCAGCCATGAAATCAATGTCATAAGGCTAGTAGCAGCATGATGAGTGGATTTAGGTAAGACGATTCTAAGTGAAATAAGTCACACAGAAAAGGACACTTCTCATAAGGTGTCACTTATAGAGGGAATGTAAAAACCGTTACACTTGAACTGAATTACAAAACAGAACAGAGTCACACATGCAGAAAACACACTATGGCTGCTTAACGGGAAAGGTGAGGTAGGGTGATACATAAAACAAGAGTTTCAAATTAGCTCAGATACCGTTCCATAAACCCAATATGTAATAGACAAGACCTACTCCTTGCTCAGAGAACTGGACTCAACACGCCCGATTCACCGCACAAGAATATATCTGACTAGTAATAATCTTAAAACCTATGTATTGATATCTCTCTGTTAGTGGGTCAAGTGGGTGTAAAGCGGCCTAAACACAGCCGTGAAAAGCAGCTAAACCCCATTATAAAAATAAATTACTTTTAAAAACCCATGAAACAAAGACAGGGAAAGAGAGAGAAATTCTTACACAATTCGTTCAGGGGCTGTGATGCAACCTGGATTGACCATATCTAGACCCACAGCTGGATGAGACATAAGGGTGGACACTCTTGGGGCTGAGAGGTCTGGTGAGGTTGGGTGAGCAAACGCAGACCCTTTAAAGTAATACTGCGTGCTACCCATCGCATGGGTCCCAAATCTCCAGGTTCAAGGGCATCTTCCTACATCGAAAACATGCATGAGAAACCCAGAAGATGGTACACCGTGTGATGGGGAAAGGTTTCTAAAACACACCTCATTTCTCATCTCCTTGTGCTCGGGTTCGCCATTCCAGCCACTTTACTAGCAATCTCCCTACTTGGAGCATCAGCACCTTTAACCTCCTGTTCCGTACAGGTTGCAATTTGTCCTGAGGATGAACGGGAAGACAGGGAACCAATGAGAGACTAGCTCTTGGTGTTGGGAGAGGCACAGGTCACTCTATTTTCCCATCAGGAAGAAGAATTAACCACAGGCTCAGCCTGCCCCCCTGAACCAGAACAGGGCCTGAAGCAATCCTGCGCTTTTGCGGCCGGCTCCCAAAAAAGCGACTTGTAAAATGGAGCTTCAGGGCACTGCAATTCACAAACCTGCAGAGTTATAAATGATAACTCTCGTCCACAAATATATTGAGGGAAGGCAAAGAAGAGGATTTGAAATCAAGGCAGAATTGCAGGAAACAGATTTCAGGAGGTAGATTCGAATCGCCTTTAAAGCAAATGAAAAGCGGCAAAACGTTGACAATGATGCCCTTGGCCAAAAAGGGCGTATGCGTTTTTTCCTGAATACATTCAGGAAAAAACGCATACGCCCTTTTTGGCCAACCAAGCAACCTGGAAAGGCAAATCAGTGCTACAAAGAAGTCTCGCTTCCCATCGGTCAAAAGGGCCATGCTGAAAAAAGTGTCAAAACCAAAAATGCAGGACAGGCCATGGAGAAATGGGAGCCTTGCTACACTGATGGGCGGGATGTAAATTGCCAACAGCCACTCTGGAGAAGTGTACGGTGTGTCCTGAAACATCTAAAAAACACAGCTTAGAGAGCATAGGGCACTTCCACGCATGGGGGGATAAAGTGGGAAAATTGAAAATCAGCAAGACACAAGCACCCCAAAGTTTAGGGCTGCTCTGTTGACAAGGACCTCCACTTCATTCCACCTTAAATATCCCAGGAAAGCGAAAAATGGATAAAAAAGTTGTGGTCCTTATGTACAATGGAATATCACTCAGCCATGAAATCAATGTCATAAGGCTAGTAGCAGCATGATGAGTGGATTTAGGTAAGACGATTCTAAGTGAAATAAGTCACACAGAAAAGGACACTTCTCATAAGGTGTCACTTATAGAGGGAATGTAAAAACCGTTACACTTGAACTGACTTACAAAACAGAACAGAGTCACACATGCAGAAAACACACTATGGCTGCTTAACGGGAAAGGTGAGGTGGGGTGATACATAAAACAAGAGTTTCAAATTAGCTCAGATACCGTTCCATAAACCCAATATGTAATAGACAAGACCTACTCCTTGCTCAGAGAACTGGACTCAACACGCCCGATTCACCGCACAAGAATATATCTGACTAGTAATAATCTTAAAACCTATGTATTGATATCTCTCTGTTAGTGTGTCAAGTGGGTGTAAAGCGGCATAAACACAGCCGTGAAAAGCAGCTAAACCCCATTATAAAAATAAATTACTTTTAAAAACCCATGAAACAAAGACAGGGAAAGAGAGAGAAATTCTTACACAATTCTTTCAGGGGCTGTGATGCAACCTGGATTGACCATATCTAGACCCACAGCTGGATGAGACATAAGGGTGGACACTCTTGGGGCTGAGAGGTTTGGTGAGGTTGGGTGAGCAAACGCAGACCCTTTAAAGTAATACTGCGTGCTACCCATCGCATGGGTCCCAAATCTCCAGGTTCAAGGGCATCTTCCTACATCGAAAACATGCATGAGAAACCCAGAAGATGGTACACCGTGTGATGGGGAAAGGTTTCTAAAACACACCTCATTTCTCATCTCCTTGTGCTCGGGTTCGCCATTCCAGCCACTTTACTAGCAATCTCCCTACTTGGAGCATCAGCACCTTTAACCTCCTGTTCCGTACAGGTTGCAATTTGTCCTGAGGATGAACGGGAAGACGGGGAACCAATGAGAGACTAGCTCTTGGTGTTGGGACAGGCACAGGTCACTCTATTTTCCCATCAGGAAGAAGAATTAACCAGAGGCTCAGCCTGCCCCCCGGAACCAGAACAGGGCCTGAAGCCATCCTGCGCTTTTGCGGCCGGCTCCCAAAAAAGCGACTTGTAAAATGGAGCTTCAGGGCACTGCAATTCACAAACCTGCAGAGTTATAAATGATAACTCTCGTCCACAAATATATTGAGGGAAGGCAAAGAAGAGGATTTGAAATCAAGGCAGAATTGCAGGAAACAGATTTCAGGAGGTAGATTCGAATCGCCTTTAAAGCACATGAAAAGCGGCAAAACGTTGACAATGATGCCCTTGGCCAAAAAGGGCGTATGCGTTTTTTCCTGAATATATTCAGGAAAAAACGCATACGCCCTTTTTGGCCAACCAAGCAACCTGGAAAGGCAAATCAGCGCTACAAAGAAGTCTCGCTTCCCATCGGTCAAAAGGGCCATGCTGAAAAAAGTGTCAAAACCAGAAATGCAGGTCAGGCCATGGAGAAATGGGAGCCTTGCTACACTGATGGGCGGGATGTAAATTGCCAACAGCCACTCTGGAGAAGTGTACGGTGTGTCCTGAAACATCTAAAAAACACAGCTTAGAGAGCATAGGGCACTTCCACGCATGGGGGGATAAAGTGGGAAAATTGAAAATCAGCAAGACACAAGCACCCCAAAGTTTAGGGCTGCTCTGTTGACAAGGACCTCCACTTCCTTCCACCTTACATATCCCAGGAAAGCGAAAAATGGATAAAAAAGTTGTGGTCCTTATGTACAATGGAATATCACTCAGCCATGAAATCAATGTCATAAGGCTAGTAGCAGCATGATGAGTGGATTTAGGTAAGACGATTCTAAGTGAAATAAGTCACACAGAAAAGGACACTTCTCATAAGGTGTCACTTATAGAGGGAATGTAAAAACCGTTACACTTGAACTGAATTACAAAACAGAACAGAGTCACACATGCAGAAAACACACTATGGCTGCTTAACGGGAAAGGTGAGGTAGGGTGATACATAAAACAAGAGTTTCAAATTAGCTCAGATACCGTTCCATAAACCCAATATGTAATAGACAAGACCTACTCCTTGCTCAGAGAACTGGACTCAACACGCCCGATTCACCGCACAAGAATATATCTGACTAGTAATAATCTTAAAACCTATGTATTGATATCTCTCTGTTAGTGGGTCAAGTGGGTGTAAAGCGGCCTAAACACAGCCGTGAAAAGCAGCTAAACCCCATTATAAAAATAAATTACTTTTAAAAACCCATGAAACAAAGACAGGGAAAGAGAGAGAAATTCTTACACAATTCGTTCAGGGGCTGTGATGCAACCTGGATTGACCATATCTAGACCCACAGCTGGATGAGACATAAGGGTGGACACTCTTGGGGCTGAGAGGTCTGGTGAGGTTGGGTGAGCAAACGCAGACCCTTTAAAGTAATACTGCGTGCTACCCATCGCATGGGTCCCAAATCTCCAGGTTCAAGGGCATCTTCCTACATCGAAAACATGCATGAGAAACCCAGAAGATGGTACACCGTGTGATGGGGAAAGGTTTCTAAAACGCACCTCATTTCTCATCTCCTTGTGCTCGGGTTCGCCATTCCAGCCACTTTACTAGCAATCTCCCTACTTGGAGCATCAGCACCTTTAACCTCCTGTTCCGTACAGGTTGCAATTTGTCCTGAGGATGAACGGGAAGACGGGGAACCAATGAGAGACTAGCTCTTGGTGTTGGGAGAGGCACAGATCACTCTATTTTCCCATCAGGAAGAAGAATTAACCACAGGCTCAGCCTGCCCCCCGGAACCAGAACAGGGCCTGAAGCCATCCTGCGCTTTTGCAGTCAGCTCCCAAAAAACCGACTTGTAAAATGGAGCTTCAGGGCACTGCAATTCACAAACCTGCAGAGTTATAAATGATAACTCTCGTCCACAAATATATTGAGGGAAGGCAAAGAAGAGGATTTGAAATCAAGGCAGAATTGCAGGAAACAGATTTCAGGAGGTAGATTCGAATCGCCTTTAAAGCACATGAAAAGCGGCAAAACGTTGACAATGATGCCCTTGGCCAAAAAGGGCGTATGCGTTTTTTCCTGAATATATTCAGGAAAAAACGCATACGCCCTTTTTGGCCAACCAAGCAACCTGGAAAGGCAAATCAGCGCTACAAAGAAGTCTCGCTTCCCATCGGTCAAAAGGGCCATGCTGAAAAAAGTGTCAAAACCAGAAATGCAGGACAGGCCATGGAGAAATGGGAGCCTTGCTACACTGATGGGCGGGATGTAAATTGCCAACAGCCACTCTGGAGAAGTGTACGGTGTGTCCTGAAACATCTAAAAAACACAGCTTAGAGAGCATAGGGCACTTCCACGCATGGGGGGATAAAGTGGGAAAATTGAAAATCAGCAAGACACAAGCACCCCAAAGTTTAGGGCTGCTCTGTTGACAAGGACCTCCACTTCCTTCCACCTTAAATATCCCAGGAAAGTGAAAAATGGATAAAAAAGTTGTGATCCTTATGTACAATGGAATATCACTCAGCCATGAAATCAATGTCATAAAGCTAGTAGCAGAATGATGAGTGGATTTAGGTAAGACGATTCTAAGTGAAATAAGTCACACAGAAAAGGACACTTCTCATAAGGTGTCACTTATAGAGGGAATGTAAAAACCGTTACACTTGAACTGAATTACAAAACAGAACAGAGTCACACATGCAGAAAACACACTATGGCTGCTTAACGGGAAAGGTGAGGTGGGGTGATACATAAAACAAGAGTTTCAAATTAGCTCAGATACCGTTCCATAAACCCAATATGTAATAGACAAGACCTACTCCTTGCTCAGAGAACTGGACTCAACACGCCCGATTCACCGCACAAGAATATATCTGACTAGTAATAATCTTAAAACCTATGTATTGATATCTCTCTGTTAGTGTGTCAAGTGGGTGTAAAGCGGCATAAACAAAGCCGTGAAAAGCAGCTAAACCCCATTATAAAAATAAATTACTTTTAAAAACCCATGAAACAAAGACAGGGAAAGAGAGAGAAATTCTTACACAATTCGTTAAGGGGCTGTGATGCAAACTGGATTGACCATATCTAGACCCACAGCTGGATGAGACATAAGGGTGGACACTCTTGGCGATGAGAGGTTTGGTGAGGTTGGGTGAGCAAACGCAGACCCTTTAAAGTAATACTGCGTGCTACCCATCACATGGGTCCCAAATCTCCAGGTTCAAGGGCATCTTCCTACTTCGAAAACATGCATGAGAAACCCAGACGATGGTACACCGTGTGATGGGGAAAGGTTTCTAAAACGCACCTCATTTCTCATCTCCTTGTGGTCGGGTTCGCCATTCCAGCCACTTTACTAGCAATCTCCCTACTTGGAGCATCAGCACCTTTAACCTCCTGTTCCGTACAGGTTGCAATTTGTCCTGAGGATGAACGGGAAGACGGGGAACCAATGAGAGACTAGCTCTTGGTGTTGGGACAGGCACAGGTCACTCTATTTTCCCATCAGGAAGAAGAATTAACCACAGGCTCAGCCTGCCCCCCGGAACCAGAACAGGGCCTGAAGCCATCCTGCGCTTTTGCGGCTGGCTCCCAAAAAAGCGACTTGTAAAATGGAGCTTCAGGGCACTGCAATTCACAAACCTGCAGAGTTATAAATGATAACTCTCGTCCACAAATATATTGAGGGAAGGCAAAGAAGAGGATTTGAAATCAAGGCAGAATTGCAGGAAACAGATTTCAGGAGGTAGATTCGAATCGCCTTTAAAGCACATGAAAAGCGGCAAAACGTTGACAATGATGCCCTTGGCCAAAAAGGGCGTATGCGTTTTTTCCTGAATATATTCAGGAAAAAACGCATACGCCCTTTTTGGCCAACCAAGCAACCTGGAAAGGCAAATCAGCGCTACAAAGAAGTCTCGCTTCCCATCGGTCAAAAGGGCCATGCTGAAAAAAGTGTCAAAACCAGAAATGCAGGACAGGCCATGGAGAAATGGGAGCCTTGCTACACTGATGGGCGGGATGTAAATTGCCAACAGCCACTCTGGAGAAGTGTACGGTGTGTCCTGAAACATCTAAAAAACACAGCTTAGAGAGCATAGGGCACTTCCACGCATGGGGGGATAAAGTGGGAAAATTGAAAATCAGCAAGACACAAGCACCCCAAAGTTTAGGGCTGCTCTGTTGACAAGGACCTCCACTTCCTTCCACCTTACATATCCCAGGAAAGCGAAAAATGGATAAAAAAGTTGTGGTCCTTATGTACAATGGAATATCACTCAGCCATGAAATCAATGTCATAAGGCTAGTAGCAGCATGATGAGTGGATTTAGGTAAGACGATTCTAAGTGAAATAAGTCACACAGAAAAGGACACTTCTCATAAGGTGTCACTTATAGAGGGAATGTAAAAACCGTTACACTTGAACTGAATTACAAAACAGAACAGAGTCACACATGCAGAAAACACACTATGGCTGCTTAACGGGAAAGGTGAGGTAGGGTGATACATAAAACAAGAGTTTCAAATTAGCTCAGATACCGTTCCATAAACCCAATATGTAATAGACAAGACCTACTCCTTGCTCAGAGAACTGGACTCAACACGCCCGATTCACCGCACAAGAATATATCTGACTAGTAATAATCTTAAAACCTATGTATTGATATCTCTCTGTTAGTGGGTCAAGTGGGTGTAAAGCGGCCTAAACACAGCCGTGAAAAGCAGCTAAACCCCATTATAAAAATAAATTACTTTTAAAAACCCATGAAACAAAGACAGGGAAAGAGAGAGAAATTCTTACACAATTCGTTCAGGGGCTGTGATGCAACCTGGATTGACCATATCTAGACCCACAGCTGGATGAGACATAAGGGTGGACACTCTTGGGGCTGAGAGGTCTGGTGAGGTTGGGTGAGCAAACGCAGACCCTTTAAAGTAATACTGCGTGCTACCCATCGCATGGGTCCCAAATCTCCAGGTTCAAGGGCATCTTCCTACATCGAAAACATGCATGAGAAACCCAGAAGATGGTACACCGTGTGATGGGGAAAGGTTTCTAAAACACACCTCATTTCTCATCTCCTTGTGCTCGGGTTCGCCATTCCAGCCACTTTACTAGCAATCTCCCTACTTGGAGCATCAGCACCTTTAACCTCCTGTTCCGTACAGGTTGCAATTTGTCCTGAGGATGAACGGGAAGACAGGGAACCAATGAGAGACTAGCTCTTGGTGTTGGGAGAGGCACAGGTCACTCTATTTTCCCATCAGGAAGAAGAATTAACCACAGGCTCAGCCTGCCCCCCTGAACCAGAACAGGGCCTGAAGCCATCCTGCGCTTTTGCGGCCAGCTCCCAAAAAACCGACTTGTAAAATGGAGCTTCAGGGCACTGCAATTCACAAACCTGCAGAGTTATAAATGATAACTCTCGTCCACAAATATATTGAGGGAAGGCAAAGAAGAGGATTTGAAATCAAGGCAGAATTGCAGGAAAGAGATTTCAGGAGGTAGATTCGAATCGCCTTTAAAGCACATGAAAAGCGGCAAAACGTTGACAATGATGCCCTTGGCCAAAAAGGGCGTATGCGTTTTTTCCTGAATATATTCAGGAAAAAACGCATACGCCCTTTTTGGCCAACCAAGCAACCTGGAAAGGCAAATCAGCGCTACAAAGAAGTCTCGCTTCCCATCGGTCAAAAGGGCCATGCTGAAAAAACTGTCAAAACCAGAAATGCAGGACAGGCCATGGAGAAATGGGAGCCTTGCTACACTGATGGGCGGGATGTAAATTGCCAACAGCCACTCTGGAGAAGTGTACGGTGTGTCCTGAAACATCTAAAAAACACAGCTTAGAGAGCATAGGGCACTTCCACGCATGGGGGGATAAAGTCGGAAAATTGAAAATCAGCAAGACACAAGCACCCCAAAGTTTAGGGCTGCTCTGTTGACAAGGACCTCCACTTCCTTCCACCTTAAATATCCCAGGAAAGTGAAAAATGGATAAAAAAGTTGTGGTCCTTATGTACAATGGAATATCACTCAGCCATGAAATCAATGTCATAAGGCTAGTAGCAGAATGATGAGTGGATTTAGGTAAGACGATTCTAAGTGAAATAAGTCACACAGAAAAGGACACTTCTCATAAGGTGTCACTTATAGAGGGAATGTAAAAACCGTTACACTTGAACTGAATTACAAAACAGAACAGAGTCACACATGCAGAAAACACACTATGGCTGCTTAACGGGAAAGGTGAGGTGGGGTGATACATAAAACAAGAGTTTCAAATTAGCTCAGATACCGTTCCATAAACCCAATATGTAATAGACAAGACCTACTCCTTGCTCAGAGAACTGGACTCAACACGCCCGATTCCCGCACAAGAATATATCTGACTAGTAATAATCTTAAAACCTATGTATTGATATCTCTCTGTTAGTGTGTCAAGTGGGTGTAAAGTGGCATAAACACAGCCGTGAAAAGCAGCTAAACCCCATTATAAAAATAAATTACTTTTAAAAACCCATGAAACAAAGACAGGGAAAGAGAGAGAAATTCTTACACAATTCGTTCAGGGGCTGTGATGCAACCTGGATTGACCATATCTAGACCCACAGCTGGATGAGACATAAGGGTGGACACTCTTGGGGCTGAGAGGTTTGGTGAGGTTGGGTGAGCAAACGCAGACCCTTTATAGTAATACTGCGTGCTACCCATCGCATGGGTCCCAAATCTCCAGGTTCAAGGGCATCTTCCTACATCGAAAACATGCATGAGAAACCCAGAAGATGGTACACCGTGTGATGGGGAAAGGTTTCTAAAACGCACCTCATTTCTCATCTCCTTGTGCTCGGGTTCGCCATTCCAGCCACTTTACTAGCAATCTCCCTACTTGGAGCATCAGCACCTTTAACCTCCTGTTCCGTACAGGTTGCAATTTGTCCTGAGGATGAACTGGAAGACGGGGAACCAATGAGAGACTAGCTCTTGGTGTTGGGACAGGCACAGGTCACTCTATTTTCCCATCAGGAAGAAGAATTAACCACAGGCTCAGCCTGCCCCCCGGAACCAGAACAGGGCCTGAAGCCATCCTGCGCTTTTGCGGCCGGCTCCCAAAAAAGCGACTTGTAAAATGGAGCTTCAGGGCACTGCAATTCACAAACCTGCAGAGTTATAAATTATAACTCTCGTCCACAAATATATTGAGGGAAGGCAAAGAAGAGGATTTGAAATCAAGGCAGAATTGCAGGAAACAGATTTCAGGAGGTAGATTCGAATCGCCTTTAAAGCAAATGAAAAGCGGCAAAACGTTGACAATGATGCCCTTGGCCAAAAAGGGCGTATGCGTTTTTTCCTGAATACATTCAGGAAAAAACGCATACGCCCTTTTTGGCCAACCAAGCAACCTGGAAAGGCAAATCAGTGCTACAAAGAAGTCTCGCTTCCCATCGGTCAAAAGGGCCATGCTGAAAAAAGTGTCAAAACCAAAAATGCAGGACAGGCCATGGAGAAATGGGAGCCTTGCTACACTGATGGGCGGGATGTAAATTGCCAACAGCCACTCTGGAGAAGTGTACGGTGTGTCCTGAAACATCTAAAAAACACAGCTTAGAGAGCATAGGGCACTTCCACGCATGGGGGGATAAAGTGGGAAAATTGAAAATCAGCAAGACACAAGCACCCCAAAGTTTAGGGCTGCTCTGTTGACAAGGACCTCCACTTCATTCCACCTTAAATATCCCAGGAAAGCGAAAAATGGATAAAAAAGTTGTGGTCCTTATGTACAATGGAATATCACTCAGCCATGAAATCAATGTCATAAGGCTAGTAGCAGCATGATGAGTGGATTTAGGTAAGACGATTCTAAGTGAAATAAGTCACACAGAAAAGGACACTTCTCATAAGGTGTCACTTATAGAGGGAATGTAAAAACCGTTACACTTGAACTGACTTACAAAACAGAACAGAGTCACACATGCAGAAAACACACTATGGCTGCTTAACGGGAAAGGTGAGGTGGGGTGATACATAAAACAAGAGTTTCAAATTAGCTCAGATACCGTTCCATAAACCCAATATGTAATAGACAAGACCTACTCCTTGCTCAGAGAACTGGACTCAACACGCCCGATTCACCGCACAAGAATATATCTGACTAGTAATAATCTTAAAACCTATGTATTGATATCTCTCTGTTAGTGTGTCAAGTGGGTGTAAAGCGGCATAAACACAGCCGTGAAAAGCAGCTAAACCCCATTATAAAAATAAATTACTTTTAAAAACCCATGAAACAAAGACAGGGAAAGAGAGAGAAATTCTTACACAATTCTTTCAGGGGCTGTGATGCAACCTGGATTGACCATATCTAGACCCACAGCTGGATGAGACATAAGGGTGGACACTCTTGGGGCTGAGAGGTTTGGTGAGGTTGGGTGAGCAAACGCAGACCCTTTAAAGTAATACTGCGTGCTACCCATCGCATGGGTCCCAAATCTCCAGGTTCAAGGGCATCTTCCTACATCGAAAACATGCATGAGAAACCCAGAAGATGGTACACCGTGTGATGGGGAAAGGTTTCTAAAACACACCTCATTTCTCATCTCCTTGTGCTCGGGTTCGCCATTCCAGCCACTTTACTAGCAATCTCCCTACTTGGAGCATCAGCACCTTTAACCTCCTGTTCCGTACAGGTTGCAATTTGTCCTGAGGATGAACGGGAAGACGGGGAACCAATGAGAGACTAGCTCTTGGTGTTGGGACAGGCACAGGTCACTCTATTTTCCCATCAGGAAGAAGAATTAACCACAGGCTCAGCCTGCCCCCCGGAACCAGAACAGGGCCTGAAGCCATCCTGCGCTTTTGCGGCCGGCTCCCAAAAAAGCGACTTGTAAAATGGAGCTTCAGGGCACTGCAATTCACAAACCTGCAGAGTTATAAATGATAACTCTCGTCCACAAATATATTGAGGGAAGGCAAAGAAGAGGATTTGAAATCAAGGCAGAATTGCAGGAAACAGATTTCAGGAGGTAGATTCGAATCGCCTTTAAAGCACATGAAAAGCGGCAAAACGTTGACAATGATGCCCTTGGCCAAAAAGGGCGTATGCGTTTTTTCCTGAATATATTCAGGAAAAAACGCATACGCGCTTTTTGGCCAACCAAGCAACCTGGAAAGGCAAATCAGCGCTACAAAGAAGTCTCGCTTCCCATCGGTCAAAAGGGCCATGCTGAAAAAAGTGTCAAAACCAGAAATGCAGGTCAGGCCATGGAGAAATGGGAGCCTTGCTACACTGATGGGCGGGATGTAAATTGCCAACAGCCACTCTGGAGAAGTGTACGGTGTGTCCTGAAACATCTGAAAAACACAGCTTAGAGAGCATAGGGCACTTCCACGCATGGGGGGATAAAGTGGGAAAATTGAAAATCAGCAAGACACAAGCACCCCAAAGTTTAGGGCTGCTCTGTTGACAAGGACCTCCACTTCCTTCCACCTTAAATATCCCAGGAAAGCGAAAAATGGATAAAAAAGTTGTGGTCCTTATGTACAATAGAATATCATTCAGCCATGAAATCAATGTCATAAGGCTAGTAGCAGCATGATGAGTGGATTTAGGTAAGACGATTCTAAGTGAAATAAGTCACACAGAAAAGGACACTTCTCATAAGGTGTCACTTATAGAGGGAATGTAAAAACCGTTACACTTGAACTGAATTACAAAACAGAACAGAGTCACACATGCAGAAAACACACTATGGCTGCTTAACGGGAAAGGTGAGGTGGGGTGATACATAAAACAAGAGTTTCAAATTAGATCAGATACCGTTCCATAAACCCAATATGTAATAGACAAGACCTACTCCTTGCTCAGAGAACTGGACTCAACACGCCCGATTCACCGCACAAGAATATATCTGACTAGTAATAATCTTAAAACCTATGTATTGATATCTCTCTGTTAGTGTGTCAAGTGGGTGTAAAGCGGCATAAACACAGCCGTGAAAAGCAGCTAAACCCCATTATAAAAATAAATTACTTTCAAAAACCCATGAAACAAAGACAGGGAAAGAGAGAGAAATTCTTACACAAATCGTTCAGGGGCTGTGATGCAACCTGGATTGACCATATCTAGACCCACAGCTGGATGAGACATTAGGGTGGACACTCTTGGCGATGAGAGGTTTGGTGAGGTTGGGTGAGCAAACGCAGACCCTTTAAAGTAATACTGCGTGCTACCCATCGCATGGGTCCCAAATCTCCAGGTTCAAGGGCATCTTCCTACATCGAAAACATGCATGAGAAACCCAGAAGATGGTACACCGTGTGATGGGGAAAGGTTTCTAAAACGCACCTCATTTCTCATCTCCTTGTGCTCGGGTTCGCCATTCCAGCCACTTTACTAGCAATCTCCCTACTTGGAGCATCAGCACCTTTAACCTCCTGTTCCGTACAGGTTGCAATTTGTCCTGAGGATGAACGGGAAGACGGGGAACCAATGAGAGACTAGCTCTTGCTGTTGGGACAGGCACAGGTCACTCTATTTTCCCATCAGGAAGAAGAATTAACCACAGGCTCAGCCTGCCCCCCGGAACCAGAACAGGGCCTGAAGCCATCCTGCGCTTTTGCGGCCGGCTCCCAAAAAAGCGACTTGTAAAATGGAGCTTCAGGGCACTGCAATTCACAAACCTGCAGAGTTATAAATGATAACTCTCGTCCACAAATATATTGAGGGAAGGCAAAGAAGAGGATTTGAAATCAAGGCAGAATTGCAGGAAACAGATTTCAGGAGGTAGATTCGAATCGCCTTTAAAGCACATGAAAAGCGGCAAAACGTTGACAATGATGCCCTTGGCCAAAAAGGGCGTATGCGTCTTTTCCTGAATATATTCAGGAAAAAACGCATACGCCCTTTTTGGCCAACCAAGCAACCTGGAAAGGCAAATCAGCGCTACAAAGAAGTCTCGCTTCCCATCGGTCAAAAGGGCCATGCTGAAAAAAGTGTCAAAACCAGAAATGCAGGTCAGGCCATGGAGAAATGGGAGCCTTGCTACACTGATGGGCGGGATGTAAATTGCCAACAGCCACTCTGGAGAAGTGTACGGTGTGTCCTGAAACATCTGAAAAACACAGCTTAGAGAGCATAGGGCACTTCCACGCATGGGGGGATAAAGTGGGAAAATTGAAAATCAGCAAGACACAAGCACCCCAAAGTTTAGGGCTGCTCTGTTGACAAGGACCTCCACTTCCTTCCACCTTAAATATCCCAGGAAAGCGAAAAATGGATAAAAAAGTTGTGGTCCTTATGTACAATGGAATATCACTCAGCCATGAAATCAATGTCATAAGGCTAGTAGCAGCATGATGAATGGATTTAGGTAAGACGATTCTAAGTGAAATAAGTCACACAGAAAAGGACACTTCTCATAAGGTGTCACTTATAGAGGGAATGTAAAAACCGTTACACTTGAACTGACTTACAAAACAGAACAGAGTCACACATGCAGAAAACACACTATGGCTGCTTAACGGGAAAGGTGAGGTGGGGTGATACATAAAACAAGAGTTTCAAATTAGCTCAGATACCGTTCCATAAACCCAATATGTAATAGACAAGACCTACTCCTTGCTCAGAGAACTGGACTCAACACGCCCGATTCACCGCACAAGAATATATCTGACTAGTAATAATCTTAAAACCTATGTATTGATATCTCTCTGTTAGTGTGTCAAGTGGGTGTAAAGCGGCATAAACAAAGCCGTGAAAAGCAGCTAAACCCCATTATAAAAATAAATTACTTTTAAAAACCCATGAAACAAAGACAGGGAAAGAGAGAGAAATTCTTACACAATTCGTTCAGGGGCTGTGATGCAACCTGGATTGACCATATCTAGACCCACAGCTGGATGAGACATAAGGGTGGACACTCTTGGGGCTGAGAGGTCTGGTGAGGTTGGGTGAGCAAATGCAGACCCTTTAAAGTAATACTGCGTGCTACCCATCGCATGGGTCCCAAATCTCCAGGTTCAAGGGCATCTTCCTACATCGAAAACATGCATGAGAAACCCAGAAGACGGTACACCGTGTGATGGGGAAAGGTTTCTAAAACACACCTCATTTCTCATCTCCTTGTGCTCGGGTTCGCCATTCCAGCCACTTTACTAGCAATCTCCCTACTTGGAGCATCAGCACCTTTAACCTCCTGTTCCGTACAGGTTGCAATTTGTCCTGAGGATGAACGGGAAGACGGGGAACCAATGAGAGACTAGCTCTTGGTGTTGGGAGAGGCACAGGTCACTCTATTTTCCCATCAGGAAGAAGAATTAACCACAGGCTCAGCCTGCCCCCCTGAACCAGAACAGGGCCTGAAGCCATCCTGCGCTTTTGCGGCCAGCTCCCAAAAAACCGACTTGTAAAATGGAGCTTCAGGGCACTGCAATTCACAAACCTGCAGAGTTATAAATGATAACTCTCGTCCACAAATATATTGAGGGAAGGCAAAGAAGAGGATTTGAAATCAAGGCAGAATTGCAGGAAACAGATTTCAGGAGGTAGATTCGAATCGCCTTTAAAGCACATGAAAAGCGGCAAAACGTTGACAATGATGCCCTTGGCCAAAAAGGGCGTATGCGTTTTTTCCTGAATATATTCAGGAAAAAACGCATACGCCCTTTTTGGCCAACCAAGCAACCTGGAAAGGCAAATCAGCGCTACAAAGAAGTCTCGCTTCCCATCGGTCAAAAGGGCCATGCTGAAAAAAGTGTCAAAACCAGAAATGCAGGACAGGCCATGGAGAAATGGGAGCCTTGCTACACTGATGGGCGGGATGTAAATTGCCAACAGCCACTCTGGAGAAGTGTACGGTGTGTCCTGAAACATCTAAAAAACACAGCTTAGAGAGCATAGGGCACTTCCACGCATGGGGGGATAAAGTGGGAAAATTGAAAATCAGCAAGACACAAGCACCCCAAAGTTTAGGGCTGCTCTGTTGACAAGGACCTCCACTTCCTTCCACCTTAAATATCCCAGGAAAGTGAAAAATGGATAAAAAAGTTGTGGTCCTTATGTACAATGGAATATCACTCAGCCATGAAATCAATGTCATAAGGCTAGTAGCAGAATGATGAGTGGATTTAGGTAAGACGATTCTAAGTGAAATAAGTCACACAGAAAAGGACACTTCTCATAAGGTGTCACTTATAGAGGGAATGTAAAAACCGTTACACTTGAACTGAATTACAAAACAGAACAGAGTCACACATGCAGAAAACACACTATGGCTGCTTAACGGGAAAGGTGAGGTGGGGTGATACATAAAACAAGAGTTTCAAATTAGCTCAGATACCGTTCCATAAACCCAATATGTAATAGACAAGACCTACTCCTTGCTCAGAGAACTGGACTCAACACGCCCGATTCCCGCACAAGAATATATCTGACTAGTAATAATCTTAAAACCTATGTATTGATATCTCTCTGTTAGTGTGTCAAGTGGGTGTAAAGTGGCATAAACACAGCCGTGAAAAGCAGCTAAACCCCATTATAAAAATAAATTACTTTTAAAAACCCATGAAACAAAGACAGGGAAAGAGAGAGAAATTCTTACACAATTCGTTCAGGGGCTGTGATGCAACCTGGATTGACCATATCTAGACCCACAGCTGGATGAGACATAAGGGTGGACACTCTTGGGGCTGAGAGGTCTGGTGAGGTTGGGTGAGCAAACGCAGACCCTTTAAAGTAATACTGCGTGCTACCCATCGCATGGGTCCCAAATCTCCAGGTTCAAGGGCATCTTCCTACATCGAAAACATGCATGAGAAACCCAGAAGATGGTACACCGTGTGATGGGGAAAGGTTTCTAAAACGCACCTCATTTCTCATCTCCTTGTGCTCGGGTTCGCCATTCCAGCCACTTTACTAGCAATCTCCCTACTTGGAGCATCAGCACCTTTAACCTCCTGTTCCGTACAGGTTGCAATTTGTCCTGAGGATGAACTGGAAGACGGGGAACCAATGAGAGACTAGCTCTTGGTGTTGGGACAGGCACAGGTCACTCTATTTTCCCATCAGGAAGAAGAATTAACCACAGGCTCAGCCTGCCCCCCGGAACCAGAACAGGGCCTGAAGCCATCCTGCGCTTTTGCGGCCGGCTCCCAAAAAAGCGACTTGTAAAATGGAGCTTCAGGGCACTGCAATTCACAAACCTGCAGAGTTATAAATGATAACTCTCGTCCACAAATATATTGAGGGAAGGCAAAGAAGAGGATTTGAAATCAAGGCAGAATTGCAGGAAACAGATTTCAGGAGGTAGATTCGAATCGCCTTTAAAGCACATGAAAAGCGGCAAAACGTTGACAATGATGCCCTTGGCCAAAAAGGGCGTATGCGTTTTTTCCTGAATACATTCAGGAAAAAACGCATACGCCCTTTTTGGCCAACCAAGCAACCTGGAAAGGCAAATCAGCGCTACAAAGAAGTCTCGCTTCCCATCGGTCAAAAGGGCCATGCTGAAAAAAGTGTCAAAACCAGAAATGCAGGACAGGCCATGGAGAAATGGGAGCCTTGCTACACTGATGGGCGGGATGTAAATTGCCAACAGCCACTCTGGAGAAGTGTACGGTGTGTCCTGAAACATCTAAAAAACACAGCTTAGAGAGCATAGGGCACTTCCACGCATGGGGGGATAAAGTGGGAAAATTGAAAATCAGCAAGACACAAGCACCCCAAAGTTTAGGGCTGCTCTGTTGACAAGGACCTCCACTTCATTCCACCTTAAATATCCCAGGAAAGCGAAAAATGGATAAAAAAGATGTGGTCCTTATGTACAATGGAATATCACTCAGCCATGAAATCAATGTCATAAGGCTAGTAGCAGCATGATGAGTGGATTTAGGTAAGACGATTCTAAGTGAAATAAGTCACACAGAAAAGGACACTTCTCATAAGGTGTCACTTATAGAGGGAATGTAAAAACCGTTACACTTGAACTGAATTACAAAACAGAACAGAGTCACACATGCAGAAAACACACTATGGCTGCTTAACGGGAAAGGTGAGGTGGGGTGATACATAAAACAAGAGTTTCAAATTAGCTCAGATACCGTTCCATAAACCCAATATGGAATAGACAAGACCTACTCCTTGCTCAGAGAACTGGACTCAACACGCCCGATTCACCGCACAAGAATATATCTGACTAGTAATAATCTTAAAACCTATGTATTGATATCTCTCTGTTAGTGTGTCAAGTGGGTGTAAAGCGGGCTAAACACAGCCGTGAAAAGCAGCTAAACCCCATTATAAAAATAAATTACTTTTAAAAACCCATGAAACAAAGACAGGGAAAGAGAGAGAAATTCTTACACAATTCGTTAAGGGGCTGTGATGCAAACTGGATTGACCATATCTAGACCCACAGCTGGATGAGACATAAGGGTGGACACTCTTGGCGATGAGAGGTTTGGTGAGGTTGGGTGAGCAAACGCAGACCCTTTAAAGTAATACTGCGTGCTACCCATCGCATGGGTCCCAAATCTCCAGGTTCAAGGGCATCTTCCTACTTCGAAAACATGCATGAGAAACCCAGACGATGGTACACCGTGTGATGGGGAAAGGTTTCTAAAACGCACCTCATTTCTCATCTCCTTGTGCTCGGGTTCGCCATTCCAGCCACTTTACTAGCAATCTCCCTACTTGGAGCATCAGCACCTTTAACCTCCTGTTCCGTACAGGTTGCAATTTGTCCTGAGGATGAACGGGAAGACGGGGAACCAATGAGAGACTAGCTCTTGGTGTTGGGACAGGCACAGGTCACTCTATTTTCCCATCAGGAAGAAGAATTAACCACAGGCTCAGCCTGCCACCCTGAACCAGAACAGGGCCTAAAGCCATCCGGCGCTTTTGCGGCCGGCTCCCAAAAAAGCGACTTGTAAAATGGAGCTTCAGGGCACTGCAATTCACAAACCTGCAGAGTTATAAATGATAACTCTCGTCCACAAATATATTGAGGGAAGGCAAAGAAGAGGATTTGAAATCAAGGCAGAATTGCAGGAAACAGATTTCAGGAGGTAGATTCGAATCGCCTTTAAAGCACATGAAAAGCGGCAAAACGTTGACAATGATGCCCTTGGCCAAAAAGGGCGTATGCGTTTTTTCCTGAATACATTCAGGAAAAAACGCATACGCCCTTTTTGGCCAACCAAGCAACCTGGAAAGGCAAATCAGCGCTACAAAGAAGTCTAGCTTCCCATCGGTCAAAAGGGCCATGCTGAAAAAAGTGTCAAAACCAGAAATGCAGGACAGGCCATGGAGAAATGGGAGCCTTGCTACACTGATGGGCGGGATGTAAATTGCCAACAGCCACTCTGGAAAAGTGTACGGTGTGTCCTGAAACATCTAAAAAACACAGCTTAGAGAGCATAGGGCACTTCCACGCATGGGGGGATAAAGTGGGAAAATTGAAAATCAGCAAGACACAAGCACCCCAAAGTTTAGGGCTGCTCTGTTGACAAGGACCTCCACTTCATTCCACCTTAAATATCCCAGGAAAGCGAAAAATGGATAAAAAAGTTGTGGTCCTTATGTACAATGGAATATCACTCAGCCATGAAATCAATGTCATAAGGCTAGTAGCAGCATGATGAGTGGATTTAGGTAAGACGATTCTAAGTGAAATAAGTCACACAGAAAAGGACACTTCTCATAAGGTGTCACTTATAGAGGGAATGTAAAAACCGTTACACTTGAACTGACTTACAAAACAGAACAGAGTCACACATGCAGAAAACACACTATGGCTGCTTAACGGGAAAGGTGAGGTGGGGTGATACATAAAACAAGAGTTTCAAATTAGCTCAGATACCGTTCCATAAACCCAATATGTAATAGACAAGACCTACTCCTTGCTCAGAGAACTGGACTCAACACGCCCGATTCACCGCACAAGAATATATCTGACTAGTAATAATCTTAAAACCTATGTATTGATATCTCTCTGTTAGTGTGTCAAGTGGGTGTAAAGCGGCATAAACACAGCCGTGAAAAGCAGCTAAACCCCATTATAAAAATAAATTACTTTTAAAAACCCATGAAACAAAGACAGGGAAAGAGAGAGAAATTCTTACACAAATCGTTCAGGGGCTGTGATGCAACCTGAATTGACCATATCTAGACCCACAGCTGGATGAGACATTAGTGTGGACACTCTTGGCGATGAGAGGTTTGGTGAGGTTGGGTGAGCAAACGCAGACCCTTTAAAGTAATACTGCGTGCTACCCATCGCATGGGTCCCAAATCTCCAGGTTCAAGGGCATCTTCCTACATCGAAAACATGCATGAGAAACCCAGAAGATGGTACACCGTGTGATGGGGAAAGGTTTCTAAAACGCACCTCATTTCTCATCTCCTTGTGCTCGGGTTCGCCATTCCAGCCACTTTACTAGCAATCTCCCTACTTGGAGCATCAGCACCTTTAACCTCCTGTTCCGTACAGGTTGCAATTTGTCCTGAGGATGAACGGGAAGACGGGGAACCAATGAGAGACTAGCTCTTGGTGTTGGGACATGCACAGGTCACTCTATTTTCCCATCAGGAAGAAGAATTAACCACAGGCTCAGCCTGCCCCCCGGAACCAGAACAGGGCCTGAAGCCATCCTGCGCTTTTGCGGCCGGCTCCCAAAAAAGCGACTTGTAAAGTGGAGCTTCAGGGCACTGCAATTCACAAACCTGCAGAGTTATAAATGATAACTCTCGTCCACAAATATATTGAGGGAAGGCAAAGAAGAGGATTTGAAATCAAGGCAGAATTGCAGGAAACAGATTTCAGGAGGTAGATTCGAATCGCCTTTAAAGCACATGAAAAGCGGCAAAACGTTGACAATGATGCCCTTGGCCAAAAAGGGCGTATGCGTTTTTTCCTGAATATATTCAGGAAAAAACGCATACGCCCTTTTTGGCCAACCAAGCAACCTGGAAAGGCAAATCAGCGCTACAAAGAAGTCTAGCTTCCCATCGGTCAAAAGGGCCATGCTGAAAAAAGTGTCAAAACCAGAAATGCAGGACAGGCCATGGAGAAATGGGAGCCTTGCTACACTGATGGGTGGGATGTAAATTGCCAACAGCCACTCTGGAGAAGTGTACAGTGTGTCCTGAAACATCTAAAAAACACAGCTTAGAGAGCATAGGGCACTTCCACGCATGGGGGGATAAAGTGGGAAAATTGAAAATCAGCAAGACACAAGCACCCCAAAGTTTAGGGCTGCTCTGTTGACAAGGACCTCCACTTCATTCCACCTTAAATATCCCAGGAAAGCGAAAAATGGATAAAAAAGTTGTGGTCCTTATGTACAATGGAATATCACTCAGCCATGAAATCAATGTCATAAGGCTAGTAGCAGCATGATGAGTGGATTTAGGTAAGACGATTCTAAGTGAAATAAGTCACACAGAAAAGGACATTTCTCATAAGGTGTCACTTATAGAGGGAATGTAAAAACCGTTACACTTGAACTGACTTACAAAACAGAACAGAGTCACACATGCAGAAAACACACTATGGCTGCTTAACGGGAAAGGTGAGGTGGGGTGATACATAAAACAAGAGTTTCAAATTAGCTCAGATACCGTTCCATAAACCCAATATGTAATAGACAAGACCTACTCCTTGCTCAGAGAACTGGACTCAACACGCCCGATTCACCGCACAAGAATATATCTGACTAGTAATAATCTTAAAACCTATGTATTGATATCTCTCTGTTAGTGTGTCAAGTGGGTGTAAAGCAGCATAAGCACAGCCGTGAAAAGCAGCTAAACCCCATTATAAAAATAAATTACTTTTAAAAACCCATGAAACAAAGACAGGGAAAGAGAGAGAAATTCTTACACAATTCGTTCAGGAGCTGTGATGCAACCTGGATTGACCATATCTAGACCCACAGCTGGATGACACATAAGGGTGGACACTCTTGGGGCTGAGAGGTTTGGTGAGGTTGGGTGAGCAAACGCAGACCATTTAAAGTAATACTGCGTGCTACCCATCGCATGGGTCCCAAATCTCCAGGTTCAAGGGCATCTTCCTACATCGAAAACATGCATGAGAAACCCAGAAGATGGTACACCGTGTGATGGGGAAAGGTTTCTAAAACGCACCTCATTTCTCATCTCCTTGTGCTCGGGTTCGCCATTCCAGCCACTTTACTAGCAATCTCCCTACTTGGAGTATCAGCACCTTTAACCTCCTGTTCCGTACAGGTTGCAATTTGTCCTGAGGATGAACGGGAAGACGGGGAACCAATGAGAGACTAGCTCTTGGTGTTCGGACAGGCACAGGTCACTCTATTTTCCCATCAGGAAGAAGAATTAACCACAGGCTCAGCCTGCCCCCCTGAACCAGAACAGGGCCTGAAGCCATCCGGCGCTTTTGCGGCCGGCTCCCAAAAAAGCGACTTGTAAAATGGAGCTTCAAGGCACTGCAATTCACAAACCTGCAGAGTTATAAATGATAACTCTCGTCCACAAATATATTGAGGGAAGGCAAAGAAGAGGATTTGAAATCAAGGCAGAATTGCAGGAAACAGATTTCAGGAGGTAGATTCGAATCGCATTTAAAGCACATGAAAAGCGGCAAAACGTTGACAATGATGCCCTTGGCCAAAAAGGGCGTATGCGTTTTTTCCTGAATATATTCAGGAAAAAACGCATACGCCCTTTTTGGCCAACCAAGCAACCTGGAAAGGCAAATCAGCGCTACAAAGAAGTCTCGCTTCCCATCGGTCAAAAGGGCCATGCTGAAAAAAGTGTCAAAACCAGAAATGCAGGTCAGGCCATGGAGAAATGGGAGCCTTGCTACACTGATGGGCGGGATGTAAATTGCCAACAGCCACTCTGGAGAAGTGTACGGTGTGTCCTGAAACATCTGAAAAACACAGCTTAGAGAGCATAGGGCACTTCCACGCATGGGGGGATAAAGTGGGAAAATTGAAAATCAGCAAGACACAAGCACCCCAAAGTTTAGGGCTGCTCTGTTGACAAGGACCTCCACTTCCTTCCACCTTAAATATCCCAGGAAAGCGAAAAATGGATAAAAAAGTTGTGGTCCTTATGTACAATGGAATATCACTCAGCCATGAAATCAATGTCATAAGGCTAGTAGCAGCATGATGAGTGGATTTAGGTAAGACGATTCTAAGTGAAATAAGTCACACAGAAAAGGACACTTCTCATAAGGTGTCACTTATAGAGGGAATGTAAAAACCGTTACACTTGAACTGACTTACAAAACAGAACAGAGTCACACATGCAGAAAACACACTATGGCTGCTTAACGGGAAAGGTGAGGTGGGGTGATACATAAAACAAGAGTTTCAAATTAGCTCAGATACCGTTCCATAAACCCAATATGGAATAGACAAGACCTACTCCTTGCTCAGAGAACTGGACTCAACACGCCCGATTCACCGCACAAGAATATATCTGACTAGTAATAATCTTAAAACCTATGTATTGATATCTCTCTGTTAGTGTGTCAAGTGGGTGTAAAGCGGCATAAACACAGCCGTGAAAAGCAGCTAAACCCCATTATAAAAATAAATTACTTTTAAAAACCCATGAAACAAAGACAGGGAAAGAGAGAGAAATTCTTACACAATTCGTTCAGGGGCTGTGATGCAACCTGGATTGACCATATCTAGACCCACAGCTGGATGAGACATAAGGGTGGACACTCTTGGGGCTGAGAGGTTTGGTGAGGTTGGGTGAGCAAACGCAGACCCTTTAAAGTAATACTGCGTGCTACCCATCGCATGGGTCCCAAATCTCCAGGTTCAAGGGCATCTTCCTACATCGAAAACATGCATGAGAAACCCAGAAGATGGTACACCGTGTGATGGGGAAAGGTTTCTAAAACGCACCTCATTTCTCATCTCCTTGTGCTCGGGTTCGCCATTCCAGCCACTTTACTAGCAATCTCCCTACTTGGAGCATCAGCACCTTTAACCTCCTGTTCCGTACAGGTTGCAATTTGTCCTGAGGATGAACGGGAAGACGGGGAACCAATGAGAGACTAGCTCTTGGTGTTGGGATAGGCACAGGTCACTCTATTTTCCCATCAGGAAGAAGAATTAACCACAGGCTCAGCCTGCCCCCCGGAACCAGAACAGGGCCTGAAGCCATCCTGCGCTTTTGCGGCCGGCTCCCAAAAAAGTGACTTGTAAAATGGAGTTTCAGGGCACTGCAATTCACAAACCTGCAGAGTTATAAATGATAACTCTCGTCCACAAATATATTGAGGGAAGGCAAAGAAGAGGATTTGAAATCAAGGCAGAATTGCAGGAAACAGATTTCAGGAGGTAGATTCGAATCGCCTTTAAAGCACATGAAAAGCGGCAAAACGTTGACAATGATGCCCTTGGCCAAAAAGGGCGTATGCGTTTTTTCCTGAATATATTCAGGAAAAAACGCATACGCCCTTTTTGGCCAACCAAGCAACCTGGAAAGGCAAATCAGCGCTACAAAGAAGTCTCGCTTCCCATCGGTCAAAAGGGCCATGCTGAAAAAAGTGTCAAAACCAGAAATGCAGGACAGGCCATGGAGAAATGGGAGCCTTGCTACACTGATGGGCGGGATGTAAATTGCCAACAGCCACTCTGGAGAAGTGTACGGTGTGTCCTGAAACATCTAAAAAACACAGCTTAGAGAGCATAGGGCACTTCCACGCATGGGGGGAAAAAGTGGGAAAATTGAAAATCAGCAAGACACAAGCACCCCAAAGTTTAGGGCTGCTCTTTTGACAAGGACCTCCACTTCATTCCACCTTAAATATCCCAGGAAAGCGAAAAATGGATAAAAAAGTTGTGGTCCTTATGTACAATGGAATATCACTCAGCCATGAAATCAATGTCATAAGGCTAGTAGCAGCATGATGAGTGGATTTAGGTAAGACGATTCTAAGTGAAATAAGTCACACAGAAAAGGACACTTCTCATAAGGTGTCACTTATAGAGGGAATGTAAAAACCGTTACACTTGAACTGAATTACAAAACAGAACAGAGTCACACATGCAGAAAACACACTAAGGCTGCTTAACAGGAAAGGTGAGGTGGGGTGATACATAAAACAAGAGTTTCAAATTAGATCAGATACCGTTCCATAAACCCAATATGTAATAGACAAGACCTACTCCTTGCTCAGAGAACTGGACTCAACACGCCCGATTCACCGCACAAGAATATATCTGACTAGTAATAATCTTAAAACCTATGTATTGATATCTCTCTGTTAGTGTGTCAAGTGGGTGTAAAGCGGCATAAACACAGCCGTGAAAAGCAGCTAAACCCCATTATAAAAATAAATTACTTTTAAAAACCCATGAAACAAAGACAGGGAAAGAGAGAGAAATTCTTACACAAATCGTTCAGGGGCTGTGATGCAACCTGGATTGACCATATCTAGACCCACAGCTGGATGAGACATAAGGGTGGACACTCTTGGGGCTGAGAGGTTTGGTGAGGTTGGGTGAGCAAACGCAGACCCTTTAAAGTAATACTGCGTGCTACCCATCGCATGGGTCCCAAATCTCCAGGTTCAAGGGCATCTTCCTACATCGAAAACATGCATGAGAAACCCAGAAGATGGTACACCGTGTGATGGGGAAAGGTTTCTAAAACGCACCTCATTTCTCATCTCCTTGTGCTCGGGTTCGCCATTCCAGACACTTTACTAGCAATCTCCCTACTTGGAGCATCAGCACCTTTAACCTCCTGTTCCGTACAGGTTGCAATTTGTCCTGAGGATGAACGGAAAGACGGGGAACCAATGAGAGACTACCTCTTGGTGTTGGGACAGGCACAGGTCACTCTATTTTCCCATCAGGAAGAAGAATTAACCACAGGCTCAGCCTGCCCCCCGGAACCAGAACAGGGCCTGAAGCCATCCTGCGCTTTTGCGGCCGGCTCCCAAAAAAGCGACTTGTAAAATGGAGCTTCAAGGCACTGCAATTCACAAACCTGCAGAGTTATAAATGATAACTCTCGTCCACAAATATATTGAGGGAAGGCAAAGAAGAGGATTTGAAATCAAGGCAGAATTGCAGGAAACAGATTTCAGGAGGTAGATTCGAATCGCCTTTAAAGCACATGAAAAGCGGCAAAACGTTGACAATGATGCCCTTGGCCAAAAAGGGCGTATGCGTTTTTTCCTGAATATATTCAGGAAAAAACGCATACGCCCTTTTTGGCCAACCAAGCAACCTGGAAAGGCAAATCAGCGCTACAAAGAAGTCTCGCTTCCCATCGGTCAAAAGGGCCATGCTAAAAAAAGTGTCAAAACCAGAAATGCAGGTCAGGCCATGGAGAAATGGGAGCCTTGCTACACTGATGGGCGGGATGTAAATTGCCAACAGCCACTCTGGAGAAGTGTACGGTGTGTCCTGAAACATCTGAAAAACACAGCTTAGGGAGCATAGGGCACTTCCACGCATGGGGGGATAAAGTGGGAAAATTGAAAATCAGCAAGACACAAGCACCCCAAAGTTTAGGGCTGCTCTGTTGACAAGGACCTCCACTTCCTTCCACCTTAAATATTCCAGGAAAGCGAAAAATGGATAAAAAAGTTGTGGTCCTTATGTACAATGGAATATCACTCAGCCATGAAATCAATGTCATAAGGCTAGTAGCAGCATGATGAGTGGATTTAGGTAAGACGATTCTAAGTGAAATAAGTCACACAGAAAAGGACACTTCTCATAAGGTGTCACTTATAGAGGGAATGTAAAAACCGTTACACTTGAACTGACTTACAAAACAGAACAGAGTCACACATGCAGAAAACACACTATGGCTGCTTAACGGGAAAGGTGAGGTGGGGTGATACATAAAACAAGAGTTTCAAATTAGCTCAGATACCGTTCCATAAACCCAATATGTAATAGACAAGACCTACTCCTTGCTCAGAGAACTGGACTCAACACGCCCGATTCACCGCACAAGAATATATCTGACTAGTAATAATCTTAAAACCTATGTATTGATATCTCTCTGTTAGTGTGTCAAGTGGGTGTAAAGCGGCATAAACACAGCCGTGAAAAGCAGCTAAACCCCATTATAAAAATAAATTACTTTTAAAAACCCATGAAACAAAGACAGGGAAAGAGAGAGAAATTCTTACACAATTCGTTCAGGGGCTGTGATGCAACCTGGATTGACCATATCTAGACCCACAGCTGGATGAGACATAAGGGTGGACACTCTTGGGGCTGAGAGGTTTGGTGAGGTTGGGTGAGCAAACGCAGACCCTTTAAAGTAATACTGCGTGCTACCCATCGCATGGGTCCCAAATCTCCAGGTTCAAGGGCATCTTCCTACATCGAAAACATGCATGAGAAACCCAGAAGATGGTACACCGTGTGATGGGGAAAGGTTTCTAAAACGCACCTCATTTCTCATCTCCTTGTGCTCGGGTTCGCCATTCCAGCCACTTTACTAGCAATCTCCCTACTTGGAGCATCAGCACCTTTAACCTCCTGTTCCGTACAGGTTGCAATTTGTCCTGAGGATGAACGGGAAGACGGGGAACCAATGAGAGACTAGCTCTTGGTGTTGGGACAGGCACAGGTCACTCTATTTTCCCATCAGGAAGAAGAATTAACCACAGGCTCAGCCTGCCCCCCGGAACCAGAACAGGGCCTGAAGCCATCCTGCGCTTTTGCGGCCGGCTCCCAAAAAAGCGACTTGTAAAATGGAGCTTCAGGGCACTGCAATTCACAAACCTGCAGAGTTATAAATGATAACTCTCGTCCACAAATATATTGAGGGAAGGCAAAGAAGATGATTTGAAATCAAGGCAGAATTGCAGGAAACAGATTTCAGGAGGTAGATTCGAATCGCCTTTAAAGCACATGAAAAGCGGCAAAACGTTGACAATGATGCCCTTGGCCAAAAAGGGCGTATGCGTTTTTTCCTGAATATATTCAGGAAAAAACGCATACGCCCTTTTTGGCCAACCAAGCAACCTGGAAAGGCAAATCAGCGCTACAAAGAAGTCTAGCTTCCCATCGGTCAAAAGGGCCATGCTGAAAAAAGTGTCAAAACCAGAAATGCAGGACAGGCCATGGAGAAATGGGAGCCTTGCTACACTGATGGGTGGGATGTAAATTGCCAACAGCCACTCTGGAGAAGTGTACGGTGTGTCCTGAAACATCTAAAAAACACAGCTTAGAGAGCATAGGGCACTTCCACGCATGGGGGGATAAAGTGGGAAAATTGAAAATCAGCAAGACACAAGCACCCCAAAGTTTAGGGCTGCTCTGTTGACAAGGACCTCCACTTCATTCCACCTTAAATAACCCAGGAAAGCGAAAAATGGATAAAAAAGTTGTGGTCTTTATGTACAATGGAATATCACTCAGCCATGAAATCAATGTCATAAGGCTAGTAGCAGCATGATGAGTGGATTTAGGTAAGACGATTCTAAGTGAAATAAGTCACACAGAAAAGGACACTTCTCATAAGGTGTCACTTATAGAGGGAATGTAAAAACCGTTACACTTGAACTGAATTACAAAACAGAACAGAGTCACACATGCAGAAAACACACTATGGCTGCTTAACGGGAAAGGTGAGGTGGGGTGATACATAAAACAAGAGTTTCAAATTAGATCAGATACCGTTCCATAAACCCAATATGTAATAGACAAGACCTACTCCTTGCTCAGAGAACTGGACTCAACACGCCCGATTCACCGCACAAGAATATATCTGACTAGTAATAATCTTAAAACCTATGTATTGATATCTCTCTGTTAGTGTGTCAAGTGGGTGTAAAGCGGCATAAACACAGCCGTGAAAAGCAGCTAAACCCCATTATAAAAATAAATTACTTTTAAAAACCCATGAAACAAAGACAGGGAAAGAGAGAGAAATACTTACACAATTCGTTCAGGGGCTGTGATGCAACCTGGATTGACCATATCTAGACCCACAGCTGGATGAGATATAAGGGTGGACACTCTTGGGGCTGAGAGGTTTGGTGAGGTTGGGTGAGCCAACGCAGACCCTTTAAAGTAATACTGCGTGCTACCCATCGCATGGGTCCCAAATCTCCAGGTTCAAGGGCATCTTCCTACATCGAAAACATGCATGAGAAACCCAGAAGATGGTACACCGTGTGATGGGGAAAGGTTTCTAAAACGCACCTCATTTCTCATCTCCTTGTGCTCGGGTTCGCCATTCCAGCCACTTTACTAGCAATCTCCCTACTTGGAGCATCAGCACCTTTAACCTCCTGTTCCGTACAGGTTGCAATTTGTCCTGAGGATGAACGGGAAGATGGGGAACCAATGAGAGACTAGCTCTTGGTGTTGGGACAGGCACAGGTCACTCTATTTTCCCATCAGGAAGAAGAATTAACCACAGGCTCAGCCTGCCCCCCGGAACCAGAACAGGGCCTGAAGCCATCCTGCGCTTTTGCGGCCGGCTCCCAAAAAAGCGACTTGTAAAATGGAGCTTCAGGGCACTGCAATTCACAAACCTGCAGAGTTATAAATGATAACTCTCGTCCACAAATATATTGAGGGAAGGCAAAGAAGAGGATTTGAAATCAAGGCAGAATTGCAGGAAACAGATTTCAGGAGGTAGATTCGAATCGCCTTTAAAGCACATGAAAAGCGGCAAAACGTTGACAATGATGCCCTTGGCCAAAAAGGGCGTATGCGTTTTTTCCTGAATATATTCAGGAAAAAACGCATACGCCCTTTTTGGCCAACCAAGCAACCTGGAAAGGCAAATCAGCGCTACAAAGAAGTCTCGCTTCCCATCAGTCAAAAGGGCCATGCTGAAAAAAGTGTCAAAACCAGAAATGCAGGTCAGGCCATGGAGAAATGGGAGCCTTGCTACACTGATGGGCGGGATGTAAATTGCCAACAGCCACTCTGGAGAAGTGTACGGTGTGTCCTGAAACATCTGAAAAACACAGCTTAGAGAGCATAGGGCACTTCCACGCATGGGGGGATAAAGTGGGAAAATTGAAAATCAGCAAGACACAAGCACCCCAAAGTTTAGGGCTGCTCTGTTGACAAGGACCTCCACTTCCTTCCACCTTAAATATTCCAGGACAGCGAAAAATGGATAAAAAAGTTGTGGTCCTTATGTACAATGGAATATCACTCAGCCATGAAATCAATGTCATAAGGCTAGTAGCAGCATGATGAGTGGATTTAGGTAAGACGATTCTAAGTGAAATAAGTCACACAGAAAAGGACACTTCTCATAAGGTGTCACTTATAGAGGGAATGTAAAAACCGTTACACTTGAACTGACTTACAAAACAGAACAGAGTCACACATGCAGAAAACACACTATGGCTGCTTAACGGGAAAGGTGAGGTGGGGTGATACATAAAACAAGAGTTTCAAATTAGCTCAGATACCGTTCCATAAACCCAATATGTAATAGACAAGACCTACTCCTTGCTCAGAGAACTGGACTCAACACGCCCGATTCACCGCACAAGAATATATCTGACTAGTAATAATCTTAAAACCTATGTATTGATATCTCTCTGTTAGTGTGTCAAGTGGGTGTAAAGCGGCATAAACACAGCCGTGAAAAGCAGCTAAACCCCATTATAAAAATAAATTACTTTTAAAAACCCATGAAACAAAGACAGGGAAAGAGAGAGAAATTCTTACACAATTCGTTCAGGGGCTGTGATGCAACCTGGATTGACCATATCTAGACCCACAGCTGGATGAGACATAAGGGTGGACACTCTTGGGGCTGAGAGGTTTGGTGAGGTTGGGTGAGCAAACGCAGACCCTTTAAAGTAATACTGCGTGCTACCCATCGCATGGGTCCCAAATCTCCAGGTTCAAGGGCATCTTCCTACATCGAAAACATGCATGAGAAACCCAGAAGATGGTACACCGTGTGATGGGGAAAGGTTTCTAAAACGCACCTCATTTCTCATCTCCTTGTGCTCGGGTTCGCCATTCCAGACACTTTACTAGTAATCTCCCTACTTGGAGCATCAGCACCTTTAACCTCCTGTTCCGTACAGGTTGCAATTTGTCCTGAGGATGAACGGGAAGATGGGGAACCAATGAGAGACTAGCTCTTGGTGTTGGGACAGGCACAGGTCACTCTATTTTCCCATCAGGAAGAAGAATTAACCACAGGCTCAGCCTGCCCCCCGGAACCAGAACAGGGCCTGAAGCCATCCTGCGCTTTTGCGGCCGGCTCCCAAAAAAGCGACTTGTAAAATGGAGCTTCAGGGCACTGCAATTCACAAACCTGCAGAGTTATAAATGATAACTCTCGTCCACAAATATATTGAGGGAAGGCAAAGAAGAGGATTTGAAATCAAGGCAGAATTGCAGGAAACAGATTTCAGGAGGTAGATTCGAATCGCCTTTAAAGCACATGAAAAGCGGCAAAACGTTGACAATGATGCCCTTGGCCAAAAAGGGCGTATGCGTTTTTTCCTGAATATATTCAGGAAAAAACGCATACGCCCTTTTTGGCCAACCAAGCAACCTGGAAAGGCAAATCAGCGCTACAAAGAAGTCTCGCTTCCCATCGGTCAAAAGGGCCATGCTGAAAAAACTGTCAAAACCAGAAATGCAGGACAGGCCATGGAGAAATGGGAGCCTTGCTACACTGATGGGTGGGATGTAAATTGCCAACAGCCACTCTGGAGAAGTGTACGGTGTGTCCTGAAACATCTAAAAAACACAGCTTAGAGAGCATAGGGCACTTCCACGCATGGGGGGATAAAGAGGGAAAATTGAAAATCAGCAAGACACAAGCACCCCAAAGTTTAGGGCTGCTCTGTTGACAAGGACCTCCACTTCCTTCCACCTTAAATATCCCAGGAAAGCGAAAAATGGATAAAAAAGTTGTGGTCCTTATGTACAATGGAATATCACTCAGCCATGAAATCAATGTCATAAGGCTAGTAGCAGCATGATGAGTGGATTTAGGTAAGACGATTCTAAGTGAAATAAGTCACACAGAAAAGGACACTTCTCATAAGGTGTCACTTATAGAGGGAATGTAAAAACCGTTACACTTGAACTGACTTACAAAACAGAACAGAGTCACACATGCAGAAAACACACTATGGCTGCTTAACGGGAAAGGTGAGGTGGGGTGATACATAAAACAAGAGTTTCAAATTAGTTCAGATACCGTTCCATAAACCCAATATGGAATAGACAAGACCTACTCCTTGCTCAGAGAACTGGACTCAACACGCCCGATTCACCGCACAAGAATATATCTGACTAGTAATAATCTTAAAACCTATGTATTGATATCTCTCTTTTAGTGTGTCAAGTGGGTGTAAAGCGGCATAAACAAAGCCGTGAAAAGCAGCTAAACCCCATTATAAAAATAAATTACTTTTAAAAACCCATGAAACAAAGACAGGGAAAGAGAGAGAAATTCTTACACAATTCGTTAAGGGGCTGTGATGCAAACTGGATTGACCATATCTAGACCCACAGCTGGATGAGACATAAGGGTGGACACTCTTGGCGATGAGAGGTTTGGGGAGGTTGGGTGAGCAAACGCATACCCTTTAAAGTAATACTGCATGCTACCCATCGCATGGGTCCCAAATCTCCAGGTTCAAGGGCATCTTCCTACTTCGAAAACATGCATGAGAAACCCAGACGATGGTACACCGTGTGATGGGGAAAGGTTTCTAAAACGCACCTCATTTCTCATCTCCTTGTGCTCGGGTTCGCAATTCCAGCCACTTTACTAGCAATCTCCCTACTTGGAGCATCAGCACCTTTAACCTCCTGTTCCGTACAGGTTGCAATTTGTCCTGAGGATGAACGGGAAGACGGGGAACCAATGAGAGACTAGCTCTTGGTGTTGGGACAGGCACAGGTCACTCTATTTTCCCATCAGGAAGAAGAATTAACCACAGGCTCAGCCTGCCCCCCGGAACCAGAACAGGGCCTGAAGCCATCCTGCGCTTTTGCGGCCGGCTCCCAAAAAAGCGACTTGTAAAATGGAGCTTCAGGGCACTGCAATTCACAAACCTGCAGAGTTATAAATGATAACTCTCGTCCACAAATATATTGAGGGAAGGCAAAGAAGATGATTTGAAATCAAGGCAGAATTGCAGGAAACAGATTTCAGGAGGTAGATTCGAATCGCCTTTAAAGCACATGAAAAGCGGCAAAACGTTGACAATGATGCCCTTGGCCAAAAAGGGCGTATGCGTTTTTTCCTGAATATATTCAGGAAAAAACGCATACGCCCTTTTTGGCCAACCAAGCAACCTGGAATGGCAAATCAGCGCTACAAAGAAGTCTAGCTTCCCATCGGTCAAAAGGGCCATGCTGAAAAAAGTGTCAAAACCAGAAATGCAGGACAGGCCATGGAGAAATGGGAGCCTTGCTACACTGATGGGTGGGATGTAAATTGCCAACAGCCACTCTGGAGAAGTGTACGGTGTGTCCTGAAACATCTAAAAAACACAGCTTAGAGAGCATAGGGCACTTCCACGCATGGGGGGATAAAGTGGGAAAATTGAAAATCAGCAAGACACAAGCACCCCAAAGTTTAGGGCTGCTCTGTTGACAAGGACCTCCACTTCATTCCACCTTAAATAACCCAGGAAAGCGAAAAATGGATAAAAAAGTTGTGGTCTTTATGTACAATGGAATATCACTCAGCCATGAAATCAATGTCATAAGGCTAGTAGCAGCATGATGAGTGGATTTAGGTAAGACGATTCTAAGTGAAATAAGTCACACAGAAAAGGACACTTCTCATAAGGTGTCACTTATAGAGGGAATGTAAAAACCGTTACACTTGAACTGAATTACAAAACAGAACAGAGTCACACATGCAGAAAACACACTATGGCTGCTTAACGGGAAAGGTGAGGTGGGGTGATACATAAAACAAGAGTTTCAAATTAGCTCAGATACCGTTCCATAAACCCAATATGTAATAGACAAGACCTACTCCTTGCTCAGAGAACTGGACTCAACACGCCCGATTCACCGCACAAGAATATATCTGACTAGTAATAATCTTAAAACCTATGTATTGATATCTCTCTGTTAGTGTGTCAAGTGGGTGTAAAGCGGCATAAACACAGCCGTGAAAAGCAGCTAAACCCCATTATAAAAATAAATTACTTTTAAAAACCCATGAAACAAAGACAGGGAAAGAGAGAGAAATACTTACACAATTCGTTCAGGGGCTGTGATGCAACCTGGATTGACCATATCTAGACCCACAGCTGGATGAGATATAAGGGTGGACACTCTTGGGGCTGAGAGGTTTGGTGAGGTTGGGTGAGCCAACGCAGACCCTTTAAAGTAATACTGCGTGCTACCCATCGCATGGGTCCCAAATCTCCAGGTTCAAGGGCATCTTCCTACATCGAAAACATGCATGAGAAACCCAGAAGATGGTACACCGTGTGATGGGGAAAGGTTTCTAAAACGCACCTCATTTCTCATCTCCTTGTGCTCCGGTTCGCCATTCCAGCCACTTTACTAGCAATCTCCCTACTTGGAGCATCAGCACCTTTAACCTCCTGTTCCGTACAGGTTGCAATTTGTCCTGAGGATGAACGGGAAGATGGGGAACCAATGAGAGACTAGCTCTTGGTGTTGGGACAGGCACAGGTCACTCTATTTTCCCATCAGGAAGAAGAATTAACCACAGGCTCAGCCTGCCCCCCGGAACCAGAACAGGGCCTGAAGCCATCCTGCGCTTTTGCGGCCGGCTCCCAAAAAAGCGACTTGTAAAATGGAGCTTCAGGGCACTGCAATTCACAAACCTGCAGAGTTATAAATGATAACTCTCGTCCACAAATATATTGAGGGAAGGCAAAGAAGAGGATTTGAAATCAAGGCAGAATTGCAGGAAACAGATTTCAGGAGGTAGATTCGAATCGCCTTTAAAGCACATGAAAAGCGGCAAAACGTTGACAATGATGCCCTTGGCCAAAAAGGGCGTATGCGTTTTTTCCTGAATATATTCAGGAAAAAACGCATACGCCCTTTTTGGCCAACCAAGCAACCTGGAAAGGCAAATCAGCGCTACAAAGAAGTCTCGCTTCCCATCAGTCAAAAGGGCCATGCTGAAAAAAGTGTCAAAACCAGAAATGCAGGTCAGGCCATGGAGAAATGGGAGCCTTGCTACACTGATGGGCGGGATGTAAATTGCCAACAGCCACTCTGGAGAAGTGTACGGTGTGTCCTGAAACATCTGAAAAACACAGCTTAGAGAGCATAGGGCACTTCCACGCATGGGGGGATAAAGTGGGAAAATTGAAAATCAGCAAGACACAAGCACCCCAAAGTTTAGGGCTGCTCTGTTGACAAGGACCTCCACTTCCTTCCACCTTAAATATTCCAGGAAAGCGAAAAATGGATAAAAAAGTTGTGGTCCTTATGTACAATGGAATATCACTCAGCCATGAAATCAATGTCATAAGGCTAGTAGCAGCATGATGAGTGGATTTAGGTAAGACGATTCTAAGTGAAATAAGTCACACAGAAAAGGACACTTCTCATAAGGTGTCACTTATAGAGGGAATGTAAAAACCGTTACACTTGAACTGACTTACAAAACAGAACAGAGTCACACATGCAGAAAACACACTATGGCTGCTTAACGGGAAAGGTGAGGTGGGGTGATACATAAAACAAGAGTTTCAAATTAGCTCAGATACCGTTCCATAAACCCAATATGTAATAGACAAGACCTACTCCTTGCTCAGAGAACTGGACTCAACACGCCCGATTCACCGCACAAGAATATATCTGACTAGTAATAATCTTAAAACCTATGTATTGATATCTCTCTGTTAGTGTGTCAAGTGGGTGTAAAGCGGCATAAACACAGCCGTGAAAAGCAGCTAAACCCCATTATAAAAATAAATTACTTTTAAAAACCCATGAAACAAAGACAGGGAAAGAGAGAGAAATTCTTACACAATTCGTTCAGGGGCTGTGATGCAACCTGGATTGACCATATCTAGACCCACAGCTGGATGAGACATAAGGGTGGACACTCTTGGGGCTGAGAGGTTTGGTGAGGTTGGGTGAGCAAACGCAGACCCTTTAAAGTAATACTGCGTGCTACCCATCGCATGGGTCCCAAATCTCCAGGTTCAAGGGCATCTTCCTACATCGAAAACATGCATGAGAAACCCAGAAGATGGTACACCGTGTGATGGGGAAAGGTTTCTAAAACGCACCTCATTTCTCATCTCCTTGTGCTCGGGTTCGCCATTCCAGACACTTTACTAGTAATCTCCCTACTTGGAGCATCAGCACCTTTAACCTCCTGTTCCGTACAGGTTGCAATTTGTCCTGAGGATGAACGGGAAGATGGGGAACCAATGAGAGACTAGCTCTTGGTGTTGGGACAGGCACAGGTCACTCTATTTTCCCATCAGGAAGAAGAATTAACCACAGGCTCAGCCTGCCCCCCGGAACCAGAACAGGGCCTGAAGCCATCCTGCGCTTTTGCGGCCGGCTCCCAAAAAAGCGACTTGTAAAATGGAGCTTCAGGGCACTGCAATTCACAAACCTGCAGAGTTATAAATGATAACTCTCGTCCACAAATATATTGAGGGAAGGCAAAGAAGAGGATTTGAAATCAAGGCAGAATTGCAGGAAACAGATTTCAGGAGGTAGATTCGAATCGCCTTTAAAGCACATGAAAAGCGGCAAAACGTTGACAATGATGCCCTTGGCCAAAAAGGGCGTATGCGTTTTTTCCTGAATATATTCAGGAAAAAACGCATACGCCCTTTTTGGCCAACCAAGCAACCTGGAAAGGCAAATCAGCGCTACAAAGAAGTCTCGCTTCCCATCGGTCAAAAGGGCCATGCTGAAAAAAGTGTCAAAACCAGAAATGCAGGACAGGCCATGGAGAAATGGGAGCCTTGCTACACTGATGGGTGGGATGTAAATTGCCAACAGCCACTCTGGAGAAGTGTACGGTGTGTCCTGAAACATCTAAAAAACACAGCTTAGAGAGCATAGGGCACTTCCACGCATGGGGGGATAAAGAGGGAAAATTGAAAATCAGCAAGACACAAGCACCCCAAAGTTTAGGGCTGCTCTGTTGACAAGGACCTCCACTTCCTTCCACCTTAAATATCCCAGGAAAGCGAAAAATGGATAAAAAAGTTGTGGTCCTTATGTACAATGGAATATCACTCAGCCATGAAATCAATGTCATAAGGCTAGTAGCAGCATGATGAGTGGATTTAGGTAAGACGATTCTAAGTGAAATAAGTCACACAGAAAAGGACACTTCTCATAAGGTGTCACTTATAGAGGGAATGTAAAAACCGTTACACTTGAACTGACTTACAAAACAGAACAGAGTCACACATGCAGAAAACACACTATGGCTGCTTAACGGGAAAGGTGAGGTGGGGTGATACATAAAACAAGAGTTTCAAATTAGCTCAGATACCGTTCCATAAACCCAATATGGAATAGACAAGACCTACTCCTTGCTCAGAGAACTGGACTCAACACGCCCGATTCACCGCACAAGAATATATCTGACTAGTAATAATCTTAAAACCTATGTATTGATATCTCTCTTTTAGTGTGTCAAGTGGGTGTAAAGCGGCACAAACAAAGCCGTGAAAAGCAGCTAAACCCCATTATAAAAATAAATTACTTTTAAAAACCCATGAAACAAAGACAGGGAAAGAGAGAGAAATTCTTACACAATTCGTTAAGGGGCTGTGATGCAAACTGGATTGACCATATCTAGACCCACAGCTGGATGAGACATAAGGGTGGACACTCTTGGCGATGAGAGGTTTGGGGAGGTTGGGTGAGCAAACGCAGACCATTTAAAGTAATACTGCGTGCTACCCATCGCATGGGTCCCAAATCTCCAGGTTCAAGGGCATCTTCCTACTTCGAAAACATGCATGAGAAACCCAGACGATGGTACACCGTGTGATGGGGAAAGGTTTCTAAAACGCACCTCATTTCTCATCTCCTTGTGCTCGGGTTCGCCATTCCAGCCACTTTACTAGCAATCTCCCTACTTGGAGCATCAGCACCTTTAACCTCCTGTTCCGTACAGGTTGCAATTTGTCCTGAGGATGAACGGGAAGACGGGGAACCAATGAGAGACTAGCTCTTGGTGTTGGGACAGGCACAGGTCACTCTATTTTCCCATCAGGAAGAAGAATTAACCACAGGCTCAGCCTGCCCCCCGGAACCAGAACAGGGCCTGAAGCCATCCTGCGCTTTTGCGGCTGGCTCCCAAAAAAGCGACTTGTAAAATGGAGCTTCAGGGCACTGCAATTCACAAACCTGCAGAGTTATAAATGATAACTCTCGTCCACAAATATATTGAGGGAAGGCAAAGAAGAGGATTTGAAATCAAGGCAGAATTGCAGGAAACAGATTTCAGGAGGTAGATTCGAATCGCATTTAAAGCACATGAAAAGCGGCAAAACGTTGACAATGATGCCCTTGGCCAAAAAGGGCGTATGCGTTTTTTCCTGAATATATTCAGGAAAAAACGCATACGCCCTTTTTGGCCAACCAAGCAACCTGGAAAGGCAAATCAGCGCTACAAAGAAGTCTCGCTTCCCATCGGTCAAAAGGGCCATGCTGAAAAAAGTGTCAAAACCAGAAATGCAGGACAGGCCATGGAGAAATGGGAGCCTTGCTACACTGATGGGCGGGATGTAAATTGCCAACAGCCACTCTGGAGAAGTGTACGGTGTGTCCTGAAACATCTAAAAAACACAGCTTAGAGAGCATAGGGCACTTCCACGCATGGGGGGATAAAGTGGGAAAATTGAAAATCAGCAAGACACAAGCACCCCAAAGTTTAGGGCTGCTCTGTTGACAAGGACCTCCACTTCCTTCCACCTTACATATCCCAGGAAAGCGAAAAATGGATAAAAAAGTTGTGGTCCTTATGTACAATGGAATATCACTCAGCCATGAAATCAATGTCATAAGGCTAGTAGCAGCATGATGAGTGGATTTAGGTAAGACGATTCTAAGTGAAATAAGTCACACAGAAAAGGACACTTCTCATAAGGTGTCACTTATAGAGGGAATGTAAAAACCGTTACACTTGAACTGACTTACAAAACAGAACAGAGTCACACATGCAGAAAACACACTATGGCTGCTTAACGGGAAAGGTGAGGTGGGGTGATACATAAAACAAGAGTTTCAAATTAGCTCAGATACCGTTCCATAAACCCAATATGGAATAGACAAGACCTACTCCTTGCTCAGAGAACTGGACTCAACACGCCCGATTCACCGCACAAGAATATATCTGACTAGTAATAATCTTAAAACCTATGTATTGATATCTCTCTGTTAGTGGGTCAAGTGGGTGTAAAGCGGCATAAACAAAGCCGTGAAAAGCAGCTAAACCCCATTATAAAAATAAATTACTTTTAAAAACCCATGAAACAAAGACAGGGAAAGAGAGAGAAATTCTTACACAATTCGTTCAGGGGCTGTGATGCAACCTGGATTGACCATATCTAGACCCACAGCTGGATGAGACATAAGGGTGGACACTCTTGGGGCTGAGAGGTCTGGTGAGGTTGGGTGAGCAAACGCAGACCCTTTAAAGTAATACTGCGTGCTACCCATCGCATGGGTCCCAAATCTCCAGGTTCAAGGGCATCTTCCTACATCGAAAACATGCATGAGAAACCCAGAAGATGGTACACCGTGTGATGGGGAAAGGTTTCTAAAACACACCTCATTTCTCATCTCCTTGTGCTCGGGTTCGCCATTCCAGCCACTTTACTAGCAATCTCCCTACTTGGAGCATCAGCACCTTTAACCTCCTGTTCCGTACAGGTTGCAATTTGTCCTGAGGATGAACGGGAAGACAGGGAACCAATGAGAGACTAGCTCTTGGTGTTGGGAGAGGCACAGGTCACTCTATTTTCCCATCAGGAAGAAGAATTAACCACAGGCTCAGCCTGCCCCCCTGAACCAGAACAGGGCCTGAAGCAATCCTGCGCTTTTGCGGCCGGCTCCCAAAAAAGCGACTTGTAAAATGGAGCTTCAGGGCACTGCAATTCACAAACCTGCAGAGTTATAAATGATAACTCTCGTCCACAAATATATTGAGGGAAGGCAAAGAAGAGGATTTGAAATCAAGGCAGAATTGCAGGAAACAGATTTCAGGAGGTAGATTCGAATCGCCTTTAAAGCAAATGAAAAGCGGCAAAACGTTGACAATGATGCCCTTGGCCAAAAAGGGCGTATGCGTTTTTTCCTGAATACATTCAGGAAAAAACGCATACGCCCTTTTTGGCCAACCAAGCAACCTGGAAAGGCAAATCAGTGCTACAAAGAAGTCTCGCTTCCCATCGGTCAAAAGGGCCATGCTGAAAAAAGTGTCAAAACCAAAAATGCAGGACAGGCCATGGAGAAATGGGAGCCTTGCTACACTGATGGGCGGGATGTAAATTGCCAACAGCCACTCTGGAGAAGTGTACGGTGTGTCCTGAAACATCTAAAAAACACAGCTTAGAGAGCATAGGGCACTTCCACGCATGGGGGGATAAAGTGGGAAAATTGAAAATCAGCAAGACACAAGCACCCCAAAGTTTAGGGCTGCTCTGTTGACAAGGACCTCCACTTCATTCCACCTTAAATATCCCAGGAAAGCGAAAAATGGATAAAAAAGTTGTGGTCCTTATGTACAATGGAATATCACTCAGCCATGAAATCAATGTCATAAGGCTAGTAGCAGCATGATGAGTGGATTTAGGTAAGACGATTCTAAGTGAAATAAGTCACACAGAAAAGGACACTTCTCATAAGGTGTCACTTATAGAGGGAATGTAAAAACCGTTACACTTGAACTGACTTACAAAACAGAACAGAGTCACACATGCAGAAAACACACTATGGCTGCTTAACGGGAAAGGTGAGGTGGGGTGATACATAAAACAAGAGTTTCAAATTAGCTCAGATACCGTTCCATAAACCCAATATGTAATAGACAAGACCTACTCCTTGCTCAGAGAACTGGACTCAACACGCCCGATTCACCGCACAAGAATATATCTGACTAGTAATAATCTTAAAACCTATGTATTGATATCTCTCTGTTAGTGTGTCAAGTGGGTGTAAAGCGGCATAAACACAGCCGTGAAAAGCAGCTAAACCCCATTATAAAAATAAATTACTTTTAAAAACCCATGAAACAAAGACAGGGAAAGAGAGAGAAATTCTTACACAATTCTTTCAGGGGCTGTGATGCAACCTGGATTGACCATATCTAGACCCACAGCTGGATGAGACATAAGGGTGGACACTCTTGGGGCTGAGAGGTTTGGTGAGGTTGGGTGAGCAAACGCAGACCCTTTAAAGTAATACTGCGTGCTACCCATCGCATGGGTCCCAAATCTCCAGGTTCAAGGGCATCTTCCTACATCGAAAACATGCATGAGAAACCCAGAAGATGGTACACCGTGTGATGGGGAAAGGTTTCTAAAACGCACCTCATTTCTCATCTCCTTGTGCTCGGGTTCGCCATTCCAGACACTTTACTAGTAATCTCCCTACTTGGAGCATCAGCACCTTTAACCTCCTGTTCCGTACAGGTTGCAATTTGTCCTGAGGATGAACGGGAAGATGGGGAACCAATGAGAGACTAGCTCTTGGTGTTGGGACAGGCACAGGTCACTCTATTTTCCCATCAGGAAGAAGAATTAACCACAGGCTCAGCCTGCCCCCCGGAACCAGAACAGGGCCTGAAGCCATCCTGCGCTTTTGCGGCCGGCTCCCAAAAAAGCGACTTGTAAAATGGAGCTTCAGGGCACTGCAATTCACAAACCTGCAGAGTTATAAATGATAACTCTCGTCCACAAATATATTGAGGGAAGGCAAAGAAGAGGATTTGAAATCAAGGCAGAATTGCAGGAAACAGATTTCAGGAGGTAGATTCGAATCGCCTTTAAAGCACATGAAAAGCGGCAAAACGTTGACAATGATGCCCTTGGCCAAAAAGGGCGTATGCGTTTTTTCCTGAATATATTCAGGAAAAAACGCATACGCCCTTTTTGGCCAACCAAGCAACCTGGAAAGGCAAATCAGCGCTACAAAGAAGTCTCGCTTCCCATCGGTCAAAAGGGCCATGCTGAAAAAAGTGTCAAAACCAGAAATGCAGGACAGGCCATGGAGAAATGGGAGCCTTGCTACACTGATGGGTGGGATGTAAATTGCCAACAGCCACTCTGGAGAAGTGTACGGTGTGTCCTGAAACATCTAAAAAACACAGCTTAGAGAGCATAGGGCACTTCCACGCATGGGGGGATAAAGAGGGAAAATTGAAAATCAGCAAGACACAAGCACCCCAAAGTTTAGGGCTGCTCTGTTGACAAGGACCTCCACTTCCTTCCACCTTAAATATCCCAGGAAAGCGAAAAATGGATAAAAAAGTTGTGGTCCTTATGTACAATGGAATATCACTCAGCCATGAAATCAATGTCATAAGGCTAGTAGCAGCATGATGAGTGGATTTAGGTAAGACGATTCTAAGTGAAATAAGTCACACAGAAAAGGACACTTCTCATAAGGTGTCACTTATAGAGGGAATGTAAAAACCGTTACACTTGAACTGACTTACAAAACAGAACAGAGTCACACATGCAGAAAACACACTATGGCTGCTTAACGGGAAAGGTGAGGTGGGGTGATACATAAAACAAGAGTTTCAAATTAGCTCAGATACCGTTCCATAAACCCAATATGGAATAGACAAGACCTACTCCTTGCTCAGAGAACTGGACTCAACACGCCCGATTCACCGCACAAGAATATATCTGACTAGTAATAATCTTAAAACCTATGTATTGATATCTCTCTTTTAGTGTGTCAAGTGGGTGTAAAGCGGCACAAACAAAGCCGTGAAAAGCAGCTAAACCCCATTATAAAAATAAATTACTTTTAAAAACCCATGAAACAAAGACAGGGAAAGAGAGAGAAATTCTTACACAATTCGTTAAGGGGCTGTGATGCAAACTGGATTGACCATATCTAGACCCACAGCTGGATGAGACATAAGGGTGGACACTCTTGGCGATGAGAGGTTTGGGGAGGTTGGGTGAGCAAACGCAGACCATTTAAAGTAATACTGCGTGCTACCCATCGCATGGGTCCCAAATCTCCAGGTTCAAGGGCATCTTCCTACTTCGAAAACATGCATGAGAAACCCAGACGATGGTACACCGTGTGATGGGGAAAGGTTTCTAAAACGCACCTCATTTCTCATCTCCTTGTGCTCGGGTTCGCCATTCCAGCCACTTTACTAGCAATCTCCCTACTTGGAGCATCAGCACCTTTAACCTCCTGTTCCGTACAGGTTGCAATTTGTCCTGAGGATGAACGGGAAGACGGGGAACCAATGAGAGACTAGCTCTTGGTGTTGGGACAGGCACAGGTCACTCTATTTTCCCATCAGGAAGAAGAATTAACCACAGGCTCAGCCTGCCCCCCTGAACCAGAACAGGGCCTGAAGCCATCCTGCGCTTTTGCGGCCGGCTCCCAAAAAAGCGACTTGTAAAATGGAGCTTCAGGGCACTGCAATTCACAAACCTGCAGAGTTATAAATGATAACTCTCGTCCACAAATATATTGAGGGAAGGCAAAGAAGAGGATTTGAAATCAAGGCAGAATTGCAGGAAACAGATTTCAGGAGGTAGATTCGAATCGCATTTAAAGCACATGAAAAGCGGCAAAACGTTGACAATGATGCCCTTGGCCAAAAAGGGCGTATGCGTTTTTTCCTGAATATATTCAGGAAAAAACGCATACGCCCTTTTTGGCCAACCAAGCAACCTGGAAAGGCAAATCAGCGCTACAAAGAAGTCTTGCTTCCCATCGGTCAAAAGGGCCATGCTGAAAAAAGTGTCAAAACCAGAAATGCAGGACAGGCCATGGAGAAATGGGAGCCTTGCTACACTGATGGGCGGGATGTAAATTGCCAACAGCCACTCTGGAGAAGTGTACGGTGTGTCCTGAAACATCTAAAAAACACAGCTTAGAGAGCATAGGGCACTTCCACGCATGGGGGGATAAAGTGGGAAAATTGAAAATCAGCAAGACACAAGCACCCCAAAGTTTAGGGCTGCTCTGTTGACAAGGACCTCCACTTCCTTCCACCTTAAATATCCCAGGAAAGCGAAAAATGGATAAAAAAGTTGTGGTCCTTATGTACAATGGAATATCACTCAGCCATGAAATCAATGTCATAAGGCTAGTAGCAGCATGATGAGTGGATTTAGGTAAGACGATTCTAAGTGAAATAAGTCACACAGAAAAGGACACTTCTCATAAGGTGTCACTTATAGAGGGAATGTAAAAACCGTTACACTTGAACTGACTTACAAAACAGAACAGAGTCACACATGCAGAAAACACACTATGGCTGCTTAACGGGAAAGGTGAGGTGGGGTGATACATAAAACAAGAGTTTCAAATTAGCTCAGATACCGTTCCATAAACCCAATATGGAATAGACAAGACCTACTCCTTGCTCAGAGAACTGGACTCAACACGCCCGATTCACCGCACAAGAATATATCTGACTAGTAATAATCTTAAAACCTATGTATTGATATCTCTCTTTTAGTGTGTCAAGTGGGTGTAAAGCGGCATAAACAAAGCCGTGAAAAGCAGCTAAACCCCATTATAAAAATAAATTACTTTTAAAAACCCATGAAACAAAGACAGGGAAAGAGAGAGAAATTCTTACACAATTCGTTAAGGGGCTGTGATGCAAACTGGATTGACCATATCTAGACCCACAGCTGGATGAGACATAAGGGTGGACACTCTTGGCGATGAGAGGTTTGGGGAGGTTGGGTGAGCAAACGCAGACCCTTTAAAGTAATACTGCATGCTACCCATCGCATGGGTCCCAAATCTCCAGGTTCAAGGGCATCTTCCTACTTCGAAAACATGCATGAGAAACCCAGACGATGGTACACCGTGTGATGGGGAAAGGTTTCTAAAACGCACCTCATTTCTCATCTCCTTGTGCTCGGGTTCGCCATTCCAGCCACTTTACTAGCAATCTCCCTACTTGGAGCATCAGCACCTTTAACCTCCTGTTCCGTACAGGTTGCAATTTGTCCTGAGGATGAACGGGAAGACGGGGAACCAATGAGAGACTAGCTCTTGGTGTTGGGACAGGCACAGGTCACTCTATTTTCCCATCAGGAAGAAGAATTAACCACAGGCTCAGCCTGCCCCCCTGAACCAGAACAGGGCCTGAAGCCATCCTGCGCTTTTGCGGCCGGCTCCCAAAAAAGCGACTTGTAAAATGGAGCTTCAGGGCACTGCAATTCACAAACCTGCAGAGTTATAAATGATAACTCTCGTCCACAAATATATTGAGGGAAGGCAAAGAAGAGGATTTGAAATCAAGGCAGAATTGCAGGAAACAGATTTCAGGAGGTAGATTCGAATCGCATTTAAAGCACATGAAACGCGGCAAAACGTTGACAATGATGCCCTTGGCCAAAAAGGGCGTATGCGTTTTTTCCTGAATATATTCAGGAAAAAACGCATACGCCCTTTTTGGCCAACCAAGCAACCTGGAAAGGCAAATCAGCGCTACAAAGAAGTCTCGCTTCCCATCGGTCAAAAGGGCCATGCTGAAAAAAGTGTCAAAACCAGAAATGCAGGACAGGCCATGGAGAAATGGGAGCCTTGCTACACTGATGGGCGGGATGTAAATTGCCAACAGCCACTCTGGAGAAGTGTACGGTGTGTCCTGAAACATCTAAAAAACACAGCTTAGAGAGCATAGGGCACTTCCACGCATGGGGGGATAAAGTGGGAAAATTGAAAATCAGCAAGACACAAGCACCCCAAAGTTTAGGGCTGCTCTGTTGACAAGGACCTCCACTTCCTTCCACCTTAAATATCCCAGGAAAGCGAAAAATGGATAAAAAAGTTGTGGTCCTTATGTACAATGGAATATCACTCAGCCATGAAATCAATGTCATAAGGCTAGTAGCAGCATGATGAGTGGATTTAGGTAAGACGATTCTAAGTGAAATAAGTCACACAGAAAAGGACACTTCTCATAAGGTGTCACTTATAGAGGGAATGTAAAAACCGTTACACTTGAACTGAATTACAAAACAGAACAGAGTCACACATGCAGAAAACACACTATGGCTGCTTAACGGGAAAGGTGAGGTGGGGTGATACATAAAACAAGAGTTTCAAATTAGCTCAGATACCGTTCCATAAACCCAATATGTAATAGACAAGACCTACTCCTTGCTCAGAGAACTGGACTCCACACGCCCGATTCACCGCACAAGAATATATCTGACTAGTAATAATCTTAAAACCTATGTATTGATATCTCTCTGTTAGTGTGTCAAGTGGGTGTAAAGCGGCATAAACACAGCCGTGAAAAGCAGCTAAACCCCATTATAAAAATAAATTACTTTTAAAAACCCATGAAACAAAGACAGGGAAAGAGAGAGAAATTCTTACACAATTCGTTCAGGGGCTGTGATGCAACCTGGATTGACCATGTCTAGACCCACAGCTGGATGAGACATAAGGGTGGACACTCTTGGGGCTGAGAGGTTTGGTGAGGTTGGGTGAGCAAACGCAGACCCTTTAAAGTAATACTGCGTGCTACCCATCGCATGGGTCCCAAATCTCCAGGTTCAAGTGCATCTTCCTACATCGAAAACATGCATGAGAAACCCAGAAGATGGTACACCGTGTGATGGGGAAAGGTTTCTAAAACGCACCTCATTTCTCATCTCCTTGTGCTCGGGTTCGCCATTCCAGCCACTTTACTAGCAATCTCCCTACTTGGAGCATCAGCACCTTTAACCTCCTGTTCCGTACAGGTTGCAATTTGTCCTGAGGATGAACGGGAAGACGGGGAACCAATGAGAGACTAGCTCTTGGTGTTGGGACAGGCACAGGCCACTCTATTTTCCCATCAGGAAGAAGAATTAACCACAGGCTCAGCCTGCCCCCCTGAACCAGAACAGGGCCTGAAGCCATCCTGCGCTTTTGCGGCCAGCTCCCAAAAAACCGACTTGTAAAATGGAGCTTCAGGGCACTGCAATTCACAAACCTGCAGAGTTATAAATGATAACTCTCGTCCACAAATATATTGAGGGAAGGCAAAGAAGAGGATTTGAAATCAAGGCAGAATTGCAGGAAACAGATTTCAGGAGGTAGATTCGAATCGCCTTTAAAGCACATGAAAAGCGGCAAAACGTTGACAATGATGCCCGTTTTGGCCAACCAAGCAACCTGGAAAGGCAAATCAGCGCTACAAAGAAGTCTCGCTTCCCATCGGTCAAAAGGGCCATGCTGAAAAAAGTGTCAAAACCAGAAATGCAGGACAGGCCATGGAGAAATGGGAGCCTTGCTACACTGATGGGCGGAATGTAAATTGCCAACAGCCACTCTGGAGAAGTGTACGGTGTGTCCTGAAACATCTAAAAAACACAGCTTAGAGAGCATAGGGCACTTCCACGCATGGGGGGATAAAGTGGGAAAATTGAAAATCAGCAAGACACAAGCACCCCAAAGTTTAGGGCTGCTCTGTTGACAAGGACCTCCACTTCATTCCACCTTAAATATCCCAGGAAAGCGAAAAATGGATAAAAAAGTTGTGGTCCTTATGTACAATGGAATATCACTCAGCCATGAAATCAATGTCATAAGGCTAGTAGCAGCATGATGAGTGGATTTAGGTAAGACGATTCTAAGTGAAATAAGTCACACAGAAAAGGACACTTCTCATAAGGTGTCACTTATAGAGGGAATGTAAAAACCGTTACACTTGAACTGAATTACAAAACAGAACAGAGTCACACATGCAGAAAACACACTATGGCTGCTTAACGGGAAAGGTGAGGTGGGGTGATACATAAAACAAGAGTTTCAAATTAGCTCAGATACCGTTCCATAAACCCAATATGGAATAGACAAGACCTACTCCTTGCTCAGAGAACTGGACTCCACACGCCCGATTCACCGCACAAGAATATATCTGACTAGTAATAATCTTAAAACCTATGTATTGATATCTCTCTGTTAGTGTGTCAAGTGGGTGTAAAGCGGCATAAACACAGCCGTGAAAAGCAGCTAAACCCCATTATAAAAATAAATTACTTTTAAAAACCCATGAAACAAAGACAGGGAAAGAGAGAGAAATTCTTACACAATTCGTTCAGGGGCTGTGATGCAACCTGGATTGACCATGTCTAGACCCACAGCTGGATGAGACATAAGGGTGGACACTCTTGGGGCTGAGAGGTTTGGTGAGGTTGGGTGAGCAAACGCAGACCCTTTAAAGTAATACTGCGTGCTACCCATCGCATGGGTCCCAAATCTCCAGGTTCAAGTGCATCTTCCTACATCGAAAACATGCATGAGAAACCCAGAAGATGGTACACCGTGTGATGGGGAAAGGTTTCTAAAACGCACCTCATTTCTCATCTCCTTGTGCTCGGGTTCGCCATTCCAGCCACTTTACTAGCAATCTCCCTACTTGGAGCATCAGCACCTTTAACCTCCTGTTCCGTACAGGTTGCAATTTGTCCTGAGGATGAACGGGAAGACGGGGAACCAATGAGAGACTAGCTCTTGGTGTTGGGACAGGCACAGGCCACTCTATTTTCCCATCAGGAAGAAGAATTAACCACAGGCTCAGCCTGCCCCCCTGAACCAGAACAGGGCCTGAAGCCATCCTGCGCTTTTGCGGCCAGCTCCCAAAAAACCGACTTGTAAAATGGAGCTTCAGGGCACTGCAATTCACAAACCTGCAGAGTTATAAATGATAACTCTCGTCCACAAATATATTGAGGGAAGGCAAAGAAGAGGATTTGAAATCAAGGCAGAATTGCAGGAAACAGATTTCAGGAGGTAGATTCGAATCGCCTTTAAAGCACATGAAAAGCGGCAAAACGTTGACAATGATGCCCGTTTTGGCCAACCAAGCAACCTGGAAAGGCAAATCAGCGCTACAAAGAAGTCTCGCTTCCCATCGGTCAAAAGGGCCATGCTGAAAAAAGTGTCAAAACCAGAAATGCAGGACAGGCCATGGAGAAATGGGAGCCTTGCTACACTGATGGGCGGAATGTAAATTGCCAACAGCCACTCTGGAGAAGTGTACGGTGTGTCCTGAAACATCTAAAAAACACAGCTTAGAGAGCATAGGGCACTTCCACGCATGGGGGGATAAAGTGGGAAAATTGAAAATCAGCAAGACACAAGCACCCCAAAGTTTAGGGCTGCTCTGTTGACAAGGACCTCCACTTCATTCCACCTTAAATATCCCAGGAAAGCGAAAAATGGATAAAAAAGTTGTGGTCCTTATGTACAATGGAATATCACTCAGCCATGAAATCAATGTCATAAGGCTAGTAGCAGCATGATGAGTGGATTTAGGTAAGACGATTCTAAGTGAAATAAGTCACACAGAAAAGGACACTTCTCATAAGGTGTCACTTATAGAGGGAATGTAAAAACCGTTACACTTGAACTGAATTACAAAACAGAACAGAGTCACACATGCAGAAAACACACTATGGCTGCTTAACGGGAAAGGTGAGGTGGGGTGATACATAAAACAAGAGTTTCAAATTAGCTCAGATACCGTTCCATAAACCCAATATGCAATAGACAAGACCTACTCCTTGCTCAGAGAACTGGACTCAACACGCCCGATTCACCGCACAAGAATATATCTGACTAGTAATAATCTTAAAACCTATGTATTGATATCTCTCTGTTAGTGTGTCAAGTGGGTGTAAAGCGGCATAAACACAGCCGTGAAAAGCAGCTAAACCCCATTATAAAAATAAATTACTTTTAAAAACCCATGAAACAAAGACAGGGAAAGAGAGAGAAATTCTTACACAATTCGTTCAGGGGCTGTGATGCAACCTGGATTGACCATATCTAGACCCACAGCTGGATGAGACATAAGGGTGGACACTCTTGGGGCTGAGAGGTTTGGTGAGGTTGGGTGAGCAAACGCAGACCCTTTAAAGTAATACTGCGTGCTACCCATCGCATGGGTCCCAAATCTCCAGGTTCAAGGGCATCTTCCTACATCGAAAACATGCATGAGAAACCCAGAAGATGGTACACCGTGTGATGGGGAAAGGTTTCTAAAACGCACCTCATTTCTCATCTCCTTGTGCTCGGGTTCGCCATTCCAGACACTTTACTAGTAATCTCCCTACTTGGAGCATCAGCACCTTTAACCTCCTGTTCCGTACAGGTTGCAATTTGTCCTGAGGATGAACGGGAAGATGGGGAACCAATGAGAGACTAGCTCTTGGTGTTGGGACAGGCACAGGTCACTCTATTTTCCCATCAGGAAGAAGAATTAACCACAGGCTCAGCCTGCCCCCCGGAACCAGAACAGGGCCTGAAGCCATCCTGCGCTTTTGCGGCCGGCTCCCAAAAAAGCGACTTGTAAAATGGAGCTTCAGGGCACTGCAATTCACAAACCTGCAGAGTTATAAATGATAACTCTCGTCCACAAATATATTGAGGGAAGGCAAAGAAGAGGATTTGAAATCAAGGCAGAATTGCAGGAAACAGATTTCAGGAGGTAGATTCGAATCGCCTTTAAAGCACATGAAAAGCGGCAAAACGTTGACAATGATGCCCTTGGCCAAAAAGGGCGTATGCGTTTTTTCCTGAATATATTCAGGAAAAAACGCATACGCCCTTTTTGGCCAACCAAGCAACCTGGAAAGGCAAATCAGCGCTACAAAGAAGTCTCGCTTCCCATCGGTCAAAAGGGCCATGCTGAAAAAAGTGTCAAAACCAGAAATGCAGGACAGGCCATGGAGAAATGGGAGCCTTGCTACACTGATGGGTGGGATGTAAATTGCCAACAGCCACTCTGGAGAAGTGTACGGTGTGTCCTGAAACATCTAAAAAACACAGCTTAGAGAGCATAGGGCACTTCCACGCATGGGGGGATAAAGAGGGAAAATTGAAAATCAGCAAGACACAAGCACCCCAAAGTTTAGGGCTGCTCTGTTGACAAGGACCTCCACTTCCTTCCACCTTAAATATCCCAGGAAAGCGAAAAATGGATAAAAAAGTTGTGGTCCTTATGTACAATGGAATATCACTCAGCCATGAAATCAATGTCATAAGGCTAGTAGCAGCATGATGAGTGGATTTAGGTAAGACGATTCTAAGTGAAATAAGTCACACAGAAAAGGACACTTCTCATAAGGTGTCACTTATAGAGGGAATGTAAAAACCGTTACACTTGAACTGACTTACAAAACAGAACAGAGTCACACATGCAGAAAACACACTATGGCTGCTTAACGGGAAAGGTGAGGTGGGGTGATACATAAAACAAGAGTTTCAAATTAGCTCAGATACCGTTCCATAAACCCAATATGGAATAGACAAGACCTACTCCTTGCTCAGAGAACTGGACTCAACACGCCCGATTCACCGCACAAGAATATATCTGACTAGTAATAATCTTAAAACCTATGTATTGATATCTCTCTTTTAGTGTGTCAAGTGGGTGTAAAGCGGCACAAACAAAGCCGTGAAAAGCAGCTAAACCCCATTATAAAAATAAATTACTTTTAAAAACCCATGAAACAAAGACAGGGAAAGAGAGAGAAATTCTTACACAATTCGTTAAGGGGCTGTGATGCAAACTGGATTGACCATATCTAGACCCACAGCTGGATGAGACATAAGGGTGGACACTCTTGGCGATGAGAGGTTTGGGGAGGTTGGGTGAGCAAACGCAGACCATTTAAAGTAATACTGCGTGCTACCCATCGCATGGGTCCCAAATCTCCAGGTTCAAGGGCATCTTCCTACTTCGAAAACATGCATGAGAAACCCAGACGATGGTACACCGTGTGATGGGGAAAGGTTTCTAAAACGCACCTCATTTCTCATCTCCTTGTGCTCGGGTTCGCCATTCCAGCCACTTTACTAGCAATCTCCCTACTTGGAGCATCAGCACCTTTAACCTCCTGTTCCGTACAGGTTGCAATTTGTCCTGAGGATGAACGGGAAGACGGGGAACCAATGAGAGACTAGCTCTTGGTGTTGGGACAGGCACAGGTCACTCTATTTTCCCATCAGGAAGAAGAATTAACCACAGGCTCAGCCTGCCCCCCGGAACCAGAACAGGGCCTGAAGCCATCCTGCGCTTTTGCGGCTGGCTCCCAAAAAAGCGACTTGTAAAATGGAGCTTCAGGGCACTGCAATTCACAAACCTGCAGAGTTATAAATGATAACTCTCGTCCACAAATATATTGAGGGAAGGCAAAGAAGAGGATTTGAAATCAAGGCAGAATTGCAGGAAACAGATTTCAGGAGGTAGATTCGAATCGCATTTAAAGCACATGAAAAGCGGCAAAACGTTGACAATGATGCCCTTGGCCAAAAAGGGCGTATGCGTTTTTTCCTGAATATATTCAGGAAAAAACGCATACGCCCTTTTTGGCCAACCAAGCAACCTGGAAAGGCAAATCAGCGCTACAAAGAAGTCTCGCTTCCCATCGGTCAAAAGGGCCATGCTGAAAAAAGTGTCAAAACCAGAAATGCAGGACAGGCCATGGAGAAATGGGAGCCTTGCTACACTGATGGGCGGGATGTAAATTGCCAACAGCCACTCTGGAGAAGTGTACGGTGTGTCCTGAAACATCTAAAAAACACAGCTTAGAGAGCATAGGGCACTTCCACGCATGGGGGGATAAAGTGGGAAAATTGAAAATCAGCAAGACACAAGCACCCCAAAGTTTAGGGCTGCTCTGTTGACAAGGACCTCCACTTCCTTCCACCTTACATATCCCAGGAAAGCGAAAAATGGATAAAAAAGTTGTGGTCCTTATGTACAATGGAATATCACTCAGCCATGAAATCAATGTCATAAGGCTAGTAGCAGCATGATGAGTGGATTTAGGTAAGACGATTCTAAGTGAAATAAGTCACACAGAAAAGGACACTTCTCATAAGGTGTCACTTATAGAGGGAATGTAAAAACCGTTACACTTGAACTGACTTACAAAACAGAACAGAGTCACACATGCAGAAAACACACTATGGCTGCTTAACGGGAAAGGTGAGGTGGGGTGATACATAAAACAAGAGTTTCAAATTAGCTCAGATACCGTTCCATAAACCCAATATGGAATAGACAAGACCTACTCCTTGCTCAGAGAACTGGACTCAACACGCCCGATTCACCGCACAAGAATATATCTGACTAGTAATAATCTTAAAACCTATGTATTGATATCTCTCTGTTAGTGGGTCAAGTGGGTGTAAAGCGGCATAAACAAAGCCGTGAAAAGCAGCTAAACCCCATTATAAAAATAAATTACTTTTAAAAACCCATGAAACAAAGACAGGGAAAGAGAGAGAAATTCTTACACAATTCGTTCAGGGGCTGTGATGCAACCTGGATTGACCATATCTAGACCCACAGCTGGATGAGACATAAGGGTGGACACTCTTGGGGCTGAGAGGTCTGGTGAGGTTGGGTGAGCAAACGCAGACCCTTTAAAGTAATACTGCGTGCTACCCATCGCATGGGTCCCAAATCTCCAGGTTCAAGGGCATCTTCCTACATCGAAAACATGCATGAGAAACCCAGAAGATGGTACACCGTGTGATGGGGAAAGGTTTCTAAAACACACCTCATTTCTCATCTCCTTGTGCTCGGGTTCGCCATTCCAGCCACTTTACTAGCAATCTCCCTACTTGGAGCATCAGCACCTTTAACCTCCTGTTCCGTACAGGTTGCAATTTGTCCTGAGGATGAACGGGAAGACAGGGAACCAATGAGAGACTAGCTCTTGGTGTTGGGAGAGGCACAGGTCACTCTATTTTCCCATCAGGAAGAAGAATTAACCACAGGCTCAGCCTGCCCCCCTGAACCAGAACAGGGCCTGAAGCAATCCTGCGCTTTTGCGGCCGGCTCCCAAAAAAGCGACTTGTAAAATGGAGCTTCAGGGCACTGCAATTCACAAACCTGCAGAGTTATAAATGATAACTCTCGTCCACAAATATATTGAGGGAAGGCAAAGAAGAGGATTTGAAATCAAGGCAGAATTGCAGGAAACAGATTTCAGGAGGTAGATTCGAATCGCCTTTAAAGCAAATGAAAAGCGGCAAAACGTTGACAATGATGCCCTTGGCCAAAAAGGGCGTATGCGTTTTTTCCTGAATACATTCAGGAAAAAACGCATACGCCCTTTTTGGCCAACCAAGCAACCTGGAAAGGCAAATCAGTGCTACAAAGAAGTCTCGCTTCCCATCGGTCAAAAGGGCCATGCTGAAAAAAGTGTCAAAACCAAAAATGCAGGACAGGCCATGGAGAAATGGGAGCCTTGCTACACTGATGGGCGGGATGTAAATTGCCAACAGCCACTCTGGAGAAGTGTACGGTGTGTCCTGAAACATCTAAAAAACACAGCTTAGAGAGCATAGGGCACTTCCACGCATGGGGGGATAAAGTGGGAAAATTGAAAATCAGCAAGACACAAGCACCCCAAAGTTTAGGGCTGCTCTGTTGACAAGGACCTCCACTTCATTCCACCTTAAATATCCCAGGAAAGCGAAAAATGGATAAAAAAGTTGTGGTCCTTATGTACAATGGAATATCACTCAGCCATGAAATCAATGTCATAAGGCTAGTAGCAGCATGATGAGTGGATTTAGGTAAGACGATTCTAAGTGAAATAAGTCACACAGAAAAGGACACTTCTCATAAGGTGTCACTTATAGAGGGAATGTAAAAACCGTTACACTTGAACTGACTTACAAAACAGAACAGAGTCACACATGCAGAAAACACACTATGGCTGCTTAACGGGAAAGGTGAGGTGGGGTGATACATAAAACAAGAGTTTCAAATTAGCTCAGATACCGTTCCATAAACCCAATATGTAATAGACAAGACCTACTCCTTGCTCAGAGAACTGGACTCAACACGCCCGATTCACCGCACAAGAATATATCTGACTAGTAATAATCTTAAAACCTATGTATTGATATCTCTCTGTTAGTGTGTCAAGTGGGTGTAAAGCGGCATAAACACAGCCGTGAAAAGCAGCTAAACCCCATTATAAAAATAAATTACTTTTAAAAACCCATGAAACAAAGACAGGGAAAGAGAGAGAAATTCTTACACAATTCTTTCAGGGGCTGTGATGCAACCTGGATTGACCATATCTAGACCCACAGCTGGATGAGACATAAGGGTGGACACTCTTGGGGCTGAGAGGTTTGGTGAGGTTGGGTGAGCAAACGCAGACCCTTTAAAGTAATACTGCGTGCTACCCATCGCATGGGTCCCAAATCTCCAGGTTCAAGGGCATCTTCCTACATCGAAAACATGCATGAGAAACCCAGAAGATGGTACACCGTGTGATGGGGAAAGGTTTCTAAAACGCACCTCATTTCTCATCTCCTTGTGCTCGGGTTCGCCATTCCAGACACTTTACTAGTAATCTCCCTACTTGGAGCATCAGCACCTTTAACCTCCTGTTCCGTACAGGTTGCAATTTGTCCTGAGGATGAACGGGAAGATGGGGAACCAATGAGAGACTAGCTCTTGGTGTTGGGACAGGCACAGGTCACTCTATTTTCCCATCAGGAAGAAGAATTAACCACAGGCTCAGCCTGCCCCCCGGAACCAGAACAGGGCCTGAAGCCATCCTGCGCTTTTGCGGCCGGCTCCCAAAAAAGCGACTTGTAAAATGGAGCTTCAGGGCACTGCAATTCACAAACCTGCAGAGTTATAAATGATAACTCTCGTCCACAAATATATTGAGGGAAGGCAAAGAAGAGGATTTGAAATCAAGGCAGAATTGCAGGAAACAGATTTCAGGAGGTAGATTCGAATCGCCTTTAAAGCACATGAAAAGCGGCAAAACGTTGACAATGATGCCCTTGGCCAAAAAGGGCGTATGCGTTTTTTCCTGAATATATTCAGGAAAAAACGCATACGCCCTTTTTGGCCAACCAAGCAACCTGGAAAGGCAAATCAGCGCTACAAAGAAGTCTCGCTTCCCATCGGTCAAAAGGGCCATGCTGAAAAAAGTGTCAAAACCAGAAATGCAGGACAGGCCATGGAGAAATGGGAGCCTTGCTACACTGATGGGTGGGATGTAAATTGCCAACAGCCACTCTGGAGAAGTGTACGGTGTGTCCTGAAACATCTAAAAAACACAGCTTAGAGAGCATAGGGCACTTCCACGCATGGGGGGATAAAGAGGGAAAATTGAAAATCAGCAAGACACAAGCACCCCAAAGTTTAGGGCTGCTCTGTTGACAAGGACCTCCACTTCCTTCCACCTTAAATATCCCAGGAAAGCGAAAAATGGATAAAAAAGTTGTGGTCCTTATGTACAATGGAATATCACTCAGCCATGAAATCAATGTCATAAGGCTAGTAGCAGCATGATGAGTGGATTTAGGTAAGACGATTCTAAGTGAAATAAGTCACACAGAAAAGGACACTTCTCATAAGGTGTCACTTATAGAGGGAATGTAAAAACCGTTACACTTGAACTGACTTACAAAACAGAACAGAGTCACACATGCAGAAAACACACTATGGCTGCTTAACGGGAAAGGTGAGGTGGGGTGATACATAAAACAAGAGTTTCAAATTAGCTCAGATACCGTTCCATAAACCCAATATGGAATAGACAAGACCTACTCCTTGCTCAGAGAACTGGACTCAACACGCCCGATTCACCGCACAAGAATATATCTGACTAGTAATAATCTTAAAACCTATGTATTGATATCTCTCTTTTAGTGTGTCAAGTGGGTGTAAAGCGGCACAAACAAAGCCGTGAAAAGCAGCTAAACCCCATTATAAAAATAAATTACTTTTAAAAACCCATGAAACAAAGACAGGGAAAGAGAGAGAAATTCTTACACAATTCGTTAAGGGGCTGTGATGCAAACTGGATTGACCATATCTAGACCCACAGCTGGATGAGACATAAGGGTGGACACTCTTGGCGATGAGAGGTTTGGGGAGGTTGGGTGAGCAAACGCAGACCATTTAAAGTAATACTGCGTGCTACCCATCGCATGGGTCCCAAATCTCCAGGTTCAAGGGCATCTTCCTACTTCGAAAACATGCATGAGAAACCCAGACGATGGTACACCGTGTGATGGGGAAAGGTTTCTAAAACGCACCTCATTTCTCATCTCCTTGTGCTCGGGTTCGCCATTCCAGCCACTTTACTAGCAATCTCCCTACTTGGAGCATCAGCACCTTTAACCTCCTGTTCCGTACAGGTTGCAATTTGTCCTGAGGATGAACGGGAAGACGGGGAACCAATGAGAGACTAGCTCTTGGTGTTGGGACAGGCACAGGTCACTCTATTTTCCCATCAGGAAGAAGAATTAACCACAGGCTCAGCCTGCCCCCCTGAACCAGAACAGGGCCTGAAGCCATCCTGCGCTTTTGCGGCCGGCTCCCAAAAAAGCGACTTGTAAAATGGAGCTTCAGGGCACTGCAATTCACAAACCTGCAGAGTTATAAATGATAACTCTCGTCCACAAATATATTGAGGGAAGGCAAAGAAGAGGATTTGAAATCAAGGCAGAATTGCAGGAAACAGATTTCAGGAGGTAGATTCGAATCGCATTTAAAGCACATGAAAAGCGGCAAAACGTTGACAATGATGCCCTTGGCCAAAAAGGGCGTATGCGTTTTTTCCTGAATATATTCAGGAAAAAACGCATACGCCCTTTTTGGCCAACCAAGCAACCTGGAAAGGCAAATCAGCGCTACAAAGAAGTCTTGCTTCCCATCGGTCAAAAGGGCCATGCTGAAAAAAGTGTCAAAACCAGAAATGCAGGACAGGCCATGGAGAAATGGGAGCCTTGCTACACTGATGGGCGGGATGTAAATTGCCAACAGCCACTCTGGAGAAGTGTACGGTGTGTCCTGAAACATCTAAAAAACACAGCTTAGAGAGCATAGGGCACTTCCACGCATGGGGGGATAAAGTGGGAAAATTGAAAATCAGCAAGACACAAGCACCCCAAAGTTTAGGGCTGCTCTGTTGACAAGGACCTCCACTTCCTTCCACCTTAAATATCCCAGGAAAGCGAAAAATGGATAAAAAAGTTGTGGTCCTTATGTACAATGGAATATCACTCAGCCATGAAATCAATGTCATAAGGCTAGTAGCAGCATGATGAGTGGATTTAGGTAAGACGATTCTAAGTGAAATAAGTCACACAGAAAAGGACACTTCTCATAAGGTGTCACTTATAGAGGGAATGTAAAAACCGTTACACTTGAACTGACTTACAAAACAGAACAGAGTCACACATGCAGAAAACACACTATGGCTGCTTAACGGGAAAGGTGAGGTGGGGTGATACATAAAACAAGAGTTTCAAATTAGCTCAGATACCGTTCCATAAACCCAATATGGAATAGACAAGACCTACTCCTTGCTCAGAGAACTGGACTCAACACGCCCGATTCACCGCACAAGAATATATCTGACTAGTAATAATCTTAAAACCTATGTATTGATATCTCTCTTTTAGTGTGTCAAGTGGGTGTAAAGCGGCATAAACAAAGCCGTGAAAAGCAGCTAAACCCCATTATAAAAATAAATTACTTTTAAAAACCCATGAAACAAAGACAGGGAAAGAGAGAGAAATTCTTACACAATTCGTTAAGGGGCTGTGATGCAAACTGGATTGACCATATCTAGACCCACAGCTGGATGAGACATAAGGGTGGACACTCTTGGCGATGAGAGGTTTGGGGAGGTTGGGTGAGCAAACGCAGACCCTTTAAAGTAATACTGCATGCTACCCATCGCATGGGTCCCAAATCTCCAGGTTCAAGGGCATCTTCCTACTTCGAAAACATGCATGAGAAACCCAGACGATGGTACACCGTGTGATGGGGAAAGGTTTCTAAAACGCACCTCATTTCTCATCTCCTTGTGCTCGGGTTCGCCATTCCAGCCACTTTACTAGCAATCTCCCTACTTGGAGCATCAGCACCTTTAACCTCCTGTTCCGTACAGGTTGCAATTTGTCCTGAGGATGAACGGGAAGACGGGGAACCAATGAGAGACTAGCTCTTGGTGTTGGGACAGGCACAGGTCACTCTATTTTCCCATCAGGAAGAAGAATTAACCACAGGCTCAGCCTGCCCCCCTGAACCAGAACAGGGCCTGAAGCCATCCTGCGCTTTTGCGGCCGGCTCCCAAAAAAGCGACTTGTAAAATGGAGCTTCAGGGCACTGCAATTCACAAACCTGCAGAGTTATAAATGATAACTCTCGTCCACAAATATATTGAGGGAAGGCAAAGAAGAGGATTTGAAATCAAGGCAGAATTGCAGGAAACAGATTTCAGGAGGTAGATTCGAATCGCATTTAAAGCACATGAAAAGCGGCAAAACGTTGACAATGATGCCCTTGGCCAAAAAGGGCGTATGCGTTTTTTCCTGAATATATTCAGGAAAAAACGCATACGCCCTTTTTGGCCAACCAAGCAACCTGGAAAGGCAAATCAGCGCTACAAAGAAGTCTCGCTTCCCATCGGTCAAAAGGGCCATGCTGAAAAAAGTGTCAAAACCAGAAATGCAGGACAGGCCATGGAGAAATGGGAGCCTTGCTACACTGATGGGCGGGATGTAAATTGCCAACAGCCACTCTGGAGAAGTGTACGGTGTGTCCTGAAACATCTAAAAAACACAGCTTAGAGAGCATAGGGCACTTCCACGCATGGGGGGATAAAGTGGGAAAATTGAAAATCAGCAAGACACAAGCACCCCAAAGTTTAGGGCTGCTCTGTTGACAAGGACCTCCACTTCCTTCCACCTTAAATATCCCAGGAAAGCGAAAAATGGATAAAAAAGTTGTGGTCCTTATGTACAATGGAATATCACTCAGCCATGAAATCAATGTCATAAGGCTAGTAGCAGCATGATGAGTGGATTTAGGTAAGACGATTCTAAGTGAAATAAGTCACACAGAAAAGGACACTTCTCATAAGGTGTCACTTATAGAGGGAATGTAAAAACCGTTACACTTGAACTGAATTACAAAACAGAACAGAGTCACACATGCAGAAAACACACTATGGCTGCTTAACGGGAAAGGTGAGGTGGGGTGATACATAAAACAAGAGTTTCAAATTAGCTCAGATACCGTTCCATAAACCCAATATGTAATAGACAAGACCTACTCCTTGCTCAGAGAACTGGACTCCACACGCCCGATTCACCGCACAAGAATATATCTGACTAGTAATAATCTTAAAACCTATGTATTGATATCTCTCTGTTAGTGTGTCAAGTGGGTGTAAAGCGGCATAAACACAGCCGTGAAAAGCAGCTAAACCCCATTATAAAAATAAATTACTTTTAAAAACCCATGAAACAAAGACAGGGAAAGAGAGAGAAATTCTTACACAATTCGTTCAGGGGCTGTGATGCAACCTGGATTGACCATGTCTAGACCCACAGCTGGATGAGACATAAGGGTGGACACTCTTGGGGCTGAGAGGTTTGGTGAGGTTGGGTGAGCAAACGCAGACCCTTTAAAGTAATACTGCGTGCTACCCATCGCATGGGTCCCAAATCTCCAGGTTCAAGTGCATCTTCCTACATCGAAAACATGCATGAGAAACCCAGAAGATGGTACACCGTGTGATGGGGAAAGGTTTCTAAAACGCACCTCATTTCTCATCTCCTTGTGCTCGGGTTCGCCATTCCAGCCACTTTACTAGCAATCTCCCTACTTGGAGCATCAGCACCTTTAACCTCCTGTTCCGTACAGGTTGCAATTTGTCCTGAGGATGAACGGGAAGACGGGGAACCAATGAGAGACTAGCTCTTGGTGTTGGGACAGGCACAGGCCACTCTATTTTCCCATCAGGAAGAAGAATTAACCACAGGCTCAGCCTGCCCCCCTGAACCAGAACAGGGCCTGAAGCCATCCTGCGCTTTTGCGGCCAGCTCCCAAAAAACCGACTTGTAAAATGGAGCTTCAGGGCACTGCAATTCACAAACCTGCAGAGTTATAAATGATAACTCTCGTCCACAAATATATTGAGGGAAGGCAAAGAAGAGGATTTGAAATCAAGGCAGAATTGCAGGAAACAGATTTCAGGAGGTAGATTCGAATCGCCTTTAAAGCACATGAAAAGCGGCAAAACGTTGACAATGATGCCCGTTTTGGCCAACCAAGCAACCTGGAAAGGCAAATCAGCGCTACAAAGAAGTCTCGCTTCCCATCGGTCAAAAGGGCCATGCTGAAAAAAGTGTCAAAACCAGAAATGCAGGACAGGCCATGGAGAAATGGGAGCCTTGCTACACTGATGGGCGGAATGTAAATTGCCAACAGCCACTCTGGAGAAGTGTACGGTGTGTCCTGAAACATCTAAAAAACACAGCTTAGAGAGCATAGGGCACTTCCACGCATGGGGGGATAAAGTGGGAAAATTGAAAATCAGCAAGACACAAGCACCCCAAAGTTTAGGGCTGCTCTGTTGACAAGGACCTCCACTTCATTCCACCTTAAATATCCCAGGAAAGCGAAAAATGGATAAAAAAGTTGTGGTCCTTATGTACAATGGAATATCACTCAGCCATGAAATCAATGTCATAAGGCTAGTAGCAGCATGATGAGTGGATTTAGGTAAGACGATTCTAAGTGAAATAAGTCACACAGAAAAGGACACTTCTCATAAGGTGTCACTTATAGAGGGAATGTAAAAACCGTTACACTTGAACTGAATTACAAAACAGAACAGAGTCACACATGCAGAAAACACACTATGGCTGCTTAACGGGAAAGGTGAGGTGGGGTGATACATAAAACAAGAGTTTCAAATTAGCTCAGATACCGTTCCATAAACCCAATATGGAATAGACAAGACCTACTCCTTGCTCAGAAAACTGGACTCAACACGCCCGATTCACCGCACAAGAATATATCTGACTAGTAATAATCTTAAAACCTATGTATTGATATCTCTCTGTTAGTGTGTCAAGTGGGTGTAAAGCGGCATAAACACAGCCGTGAAAAGCAGCTAAACCCCATTATAAAAATAAATTACTTTTAAAAACCCATGAAACAAAGACAGGGAAAGAGAGAGAAATTCTTACACAATTCGTTCAGGAGCTGTGATGCAACCTGGATTGACCATATCTAGACCCACAGCTGGATGAGACAAAAGGGTGGACACTCTTGGGGCTGAGAGGTTTGGTGAGGTTGGGTGAGCAAACGCAGACCCTTTAAAGTAATACTGCGTGCTACCCATCGCATGGGTCCCAAATCTCCAGGTTCAAGGGCATCTTCCTACATCGAAAACATGCATGAGAAACCCAGAAGATGGTACACCGTGTGATGGGGAAATGTTTCTAAAACGCACCTCATTTCTCATCTCCTTGTGCTCGGGTTCGCCATTCCAGCCACTTTACTAGCAATCTCCCTACTTGGAGCATCAGCACCTTTAACCTCCTGTTCCGTACAGGTTGCAATTTGTCCTGAGGATGAACGGGAAGACGGGGAACCAATGAGAGACTAGCTCTTGGTGTTGGGACAGGCACAGGTCACTCTATTTTCCCATCAGGAAGAAGAATTAACCACAGGCTCAGCCTGCCCCCCGGAACCAGAACAGGGCCTGAAGCCATCCTGCGCTTTTGCGGCCGGCTCCCAAAAAACCGACTTGTAAAATGGAGCTTCAGGGCACTGCAATTCACAAACCTGCAGAGTTATAAATGATAACTCCCGTCCACAAATATATTGAGGGAAGGCAAAGAAGAGGATTTGAAATCAAGGCAGAATTGCAGGAAACAGATTTCAGGAGGTAGATTCGAATCGCATTTAAAGCACATGAAAAGCGGCAAAACGTTGACAATGATGCCCTTGGCCAAAAAGGGCGTATGCGTTTTTTCCTGAATATATTCAGGAAAAAACGCATACGCCCTTTTTGGCCAACCAAGCAACCTGGAAAGGCAAATCAGCGCTACAAAGAAGTCTCGCTTCCCATCGGTCAAAAGGGCCATGCTGAAAAAAGTGTCAAAACCAGAAATGCAGGACAGGCCATGGAGAAATGGGAGCCTTGCTACACTGATGGGCGGGATGTAAATTGCCAACAGCCACTCTGGAGAAGTGTACGGTGTGTCCTGAAACATCTAAAAAACACAGCTTAGAGAGCATAGGGCACTTCCACGCATGGGGGGATAAAGTGGGAAAATTGAAAATCAGCAAGACACAAGCACCCCAAAGTTTAGGGCTGCTCTGTTGACAAGGACCTCCACTTCCTTCCACCTTAAATATCCCAGGAAAGCGAAAAATGGATAAAAAAGTTGTGGTCCTTATGTACAATGGAATATCACTCAGCCATGAAATCAATGTCATAAGGCTAGTAGCAGCATGATGAGTGGATTTAGGTAAGACGATTCTAAGTGAAATAAGTCACACAGAAAAGGACACTTCTCATAAGGTGTCACTTATAGAGGGAATGTAAAAACCGTTACACTTGAACTGAATTACAAAACAGAACAGAGTCACACATGCAGAAAACACACTATGGCTGCTTAACGGGAAAGGTGAGGTGGGGTGATACATAAAACAAGAGTTTCAAATTAGCTCAGATACCGTTCCATAAACCCAATATGGAATAGACAAGACCTACTCCTTGCTCAGAGAACTGGACTCAACACGCCCGATTCACCGCACAAGAATATATCTGACTAGTAATAATCTTAAAACCTATGTATTGATATCTCTCTGTTAGTGTGTCAAGTGGGTGTAAAGCGGCATAAACACAGCCGTGAAAAGCAGCTAAACCCCATTATAAAAATAAATTACTTTTAAAAACCCATGAAACAAAGACAGGGAAAGAGAGAGAAATTCTTACACAATTCGTTCAGGGGCTGTGATGCAACCTGGATTGACCATGTCTAGACCCACAGCTGGATGAGACATAAGGGTGGACACTCTTGGGGCTGAGAGGTTTGGTGAGGTTGGGTGAGCAAACGCAGACCCTTTAAAGTAATACTGCGTGCTACCCATCGCATGGGTCCCAAATCTCCAGGTTCAAGTGCATCTTCCTACATCGAAAACATGCATGAGAAACCCAGAAGATGGTACACCGTGTGATGGGGAAAGGTTTCTAAAACGCACCTCATTTCTCATCTCCTTGTGCTCGGGTTCGCCATTCCAGCCACTTTACTAGCAATCTCCCTACTTGGAGCATCAGCACCTTTAACCTCCTGTTCCGTACAGGTTGCAATTTGTCCTGAGGATGAACGGGAAGACGGGGAACCAATGAGAGACTAGCTCTTGGTGTTGGGACAGGCACAGGCCACTCTATTTTCCCATCAGGAAGAAGAATTAACCACAGGCTCAGCCTGCCCCCCTGAACCAGAACAGGGCCTGAAGCCATCCTGCGCTTTTGCGGCCAGCTCCCAAAAAACCGACTTGTAAAATGGAGCTTCAGGGCACTGCAATTCACAAACCTGCAGAGTTATAAATGATAACTCTCGTCCACAAATATATTGAGGGAAGGCAAAGAAGAGGATTTGAAATCAAGGCAGAATTGCAGGAAACAGATTTCAGGAGGTAGATTCGAATCGCCTTTAAAGCACATGAAAAGCGGCAAAACGTTGACAATGATGCCCTTTTTGGCCAACCAAGCAACCTGGAAAGGCAAATCAGCGCTACAAAGAAGTCTCGCTTCCCATCGGTCAAAAGGGCCATGCTGAAAAAAGTGTCAAAACCAGAAATGCAGGACAGGCCATGGAGAAATGGGAGCCTTGCTACACTGATGGGCGGAATGTAAATTGCCAACAGCCACTCTGGAGAAGTGTACGGTGTGTCCTGAAACATCTAAAAAACACAGCTTAGAGAGCATAGGGCACTTCCACGCATGGGGGGATAAAGTGGGAAAATTGAAAATCAGCAAGACACAAGCACCCCAAAGTTTAGGGCTGCTCTGTTGACAAGGACCTCCACTTCATTCCACCTTAAATATCCCAGGAAAGCGAAAAATGGATAAAAAAGTTGTGGTCCTTATGTACAATGGAATATCACTCAGCCATGAAATCAATGTCATAAGGCTAGTAGCAGCATGATGAGTGGATTTAGGTAAGACGATTCTAAGTGAAATAAGTCACACAGAAAAGGACACTTCTCATAAGGTGTCACTTATAGAGGGAATGTAAAAACCGTTACACTTGAACTGAATTACAAAACAGAACAGAGTCACACATGCAGAAAACACACTATGGCTGCTTAACGGGAAAGGTGAGGTGGGGTGATACATAAAACAAGAGTTTCAAATTAGCTCAGATACCGTTCCATAAACCCAATATGTAATAGACAAGACATACTCCTTGCTCAGAGAACTGGACTCAACACGCCCGATACACCGCACAAGAATATATCTGACTAGTAATACTCTTAAAACCTATGTATTGATATCTCTCTGTTAGTGTGTCAAGTGGGTGTAAAGCGGCATTAACACAGCCGTGAAAAGCAGCTAAACCCCATTATGAAAATAAATTACTTTTAAAAACCCATGAAACAAAGACAGGGAAAGAGAGAGAAATTCTTACACAATTCGTTCAGGAGCTGTGATGCAACCTGGATTGACCATATCTAGACCCACAGCTGGATGAGACACAAGGGTGGACACTCTTGGGGCTGAGAGGTTTGGTGAGGTTGGGTGAGCAAACGCAGACCCTTTAAAGTAATACTGCGTGCTACCCATCGCATGGGTCCCAAATCTCCAGGTTCAAGGGCATCTTCCTACATCGAAAACATGCATGAGAAACCCAGAAGATGGTACACCGTGTGATGGGGAAAGGTTTCTAAAACGCACCTCATTTCTCATCTCCTTGTGCTCGGGTTCGCCATTCCAGCCACTTTATTAGCAATCTCCCTACTTGGAGCATCAGCACCTTTAACCTCCTGTTCCGTACAGGTTGCAATTTGTCCTGAGGATGAACGGGAAGACGGGGAACCAATGAGAGAGTAGCTCTTGGTGTTGGGACAGGCACAGGTCACTCTATTTTCCCATCAGGAAGAAGAATTAACCACAGGCTCAGCCTGCCCCCCGGAACCAGAACAGGGCCTGAAGCCATCCTGCGCTTTTGCGGCCGGCTCCCAAAATACCGACTTGTAAAATGGAGCTTCAGGGCACTGCAATTCACAAACCTGCAGAGTTATAAATGATAACTCTCGTCCACAAATATATTGAGGGAAGGCAAAGAAGAGGATTTGAAATCAAGGCAGAATTGCAGGAAACAGATTTCAGGAGGTAGATTCGAATCGCCTTTAAAGCACATGAAAAGCGGCAAAACGTTGACAATGATGCCCTTGGCCAAAAAGGGCGTATGCGTTTTTTCCTGAATATATTCAGGAAAAAACGCATACGCCCTTTTTGGCCAACCAAGCAACCTGGAAAGGCAAATCAGCGCTACAAAGAAGTCTCGCTTCCCATCGGTCAAAAGGGCCATGCTGAAAAAACTGTCAAAACCAGAAATGCAGGACAGGCCATGGAGAAATTGGAGCCTTGCTACACTGATGGGCGGGATGTAAATTGCCAACAGCCACTCTGGAGAAGTGTACGGTGTGTCCTGAAACATCTAAAAAACACAGCTTAGAGAGCATAGGGCACTTCCACGCATGGGGGGATAAAGTGGGAAAATTGAAAATCAGCAAGACACAAGCACCCCAAAGTTTAGGGCTGCTCTGTTGACAAGGACCTCCACTTCCTTCCACCTTAAATATCCCAGGAAAGCGAAAAATGGATAAAAAAGTTGTGGTCCTTATGTACAATGGAATATCACTCAGCCATGAAATCAATGTCATAAGGCTAGTAGCAGCATGATGAGTGGATTTAGGTAAGACGATTCTAAGTGAAATAAGTCACACAGAAAAGGACACTTCTCATAAGGTGTCACTTATAGAGGGAATGTAAAAACCGTTACACTTGAACTGAATTACAAAACAGAACAGAGTCACACATGCAGAAAACACACTATGGCTGCTTAACGGGAAAGGTGAGGTGGGGTGATACATAAAACAAGAGTTTCAAATTAGCTCAGATACCGTTCCATAAACCCAATATGGAATAGACAAGACCTACTCCTTGCTCAGAGAACTGGACTCAACACGCCCGATTCACCGCACAAGAATATATCTGACTAGTAATAATCTTAAAACCTATGTATTGATATCTCTCTGTTAGTGTGTCAAGTGGGTGTAAAGCGGCATAAACACAGCCGTGAAAAGCAGCTAAACCCCATTATAAAAATAAATTACTTTTAAAAACCCATGAAACAAAGACAGGGAAAGAGAGATAAATTCTTACACAATTCGTTCAGGGGCTGTGATGCAACCTGGATTGACCATGTCTAGACCCACAGCTGGATGAGACATAAGGGTGGACACTCGTGGGGCTGAGAGGTCTGGTGAGGTTGGGTGAGCAAACGCAGACCCTTTAAAGTAATACTGCGTGCTACCCATCGCATGGGTCCAAAATCTCCAGGTTCAAGGGCATCTTCCTACATGGAAAACATGCATGAGAAACCCAGAAGATGGTACACCGTGTGATGGGGAAAGGTTTCTAAAACGCACCTCATTTCTCATCTCCTTGTGCTCGGGTTCGCCATTCCAGCCACTTTACTAGCAATCTCCCTACTTGGAGCATCAGCACCTTTAACCTCCTGTTCCGTACAGGTTGCAATTTGTCCTGAGGATGAACGGGAAGACGGGGAACCAATGAGAGACTAGCTCTTGGTGTTGGGACAGGCACAGGTCACTCTATTTTCCCATCCGGAAGAAGAATTAACCACAGGCTCAGCCTGCCCCCCTGAACCAGAACAGGGCCTGAAGCCATCCTGCGCTTTTGCGGCCGGCTCCCAAAAAAGCGACTTGTAAAATGGAGCTTCAGGGCACTGCAATTCACAAACCTGCAGAGTTATAAATGATAACTCTCGTCCACAAATATATTGAGGGAAGGCAAAGAAGAGGATTTGAAATCAAGGCAGAATTGCAGGAAACAGATTTCAGGAGGTAGATTCGAATCGCCTTTAAAGCACATGAAAAGCGGCAAAACGTTGACAATGATGCCCTTGGCCAAAAAGGGCGTATGCGTTTTTTCCTGAATATATTCAGGAAAAAACGCATACGCCCTTTTTGGCCAACCAAGCAACCTGGAAAGGCAAATCAGCGCTACAAAGAAGTCTCGCTTCCCATCGGTCAAAAGGGCCATGCTGAAAAAACTGTCAAAACCAGAAATGCAGGACAGGCCATGGAGAAATGGGAGCCTTGCTACACTGATGGGCGGGATGTAAATTGCCAACAGCCACTCTGGAGAAGTGTACGGTGTGTCCTGAAACATCTAAAAAACACAGCTTAGAGAGCATAGGGCACTTCCACGCATGGGGGGATAAAGTGGGAAAATTGAAAATCAGCAAGACACAAGCACCCCAAAGTTTAGGGCTGCTCTGTTGACAAGGACCTCCACTTCCTTCCACCTTAAATATCCCAGGAAAGCGAAAAATGGATAAAAAAGTTGTGGTCCTTATGTACAATGGAATATCACTCAGCCATGAAATCAATGTCATAAGGCTAGTAGCAGCATGATGAGTGGATTTAGGTAAGACGATTCTAAGTGAAATAAGTCACACAGAAAAGGACACTTCTCATAAGGTGTCACTTATAGAGGGAATGTAAAAACCGTTACACTTGAACTGAATTACAAAACAGAACAGAGTCACACATGCAGAAAACACACTATGGCTGCTTAACGGGAAAGGTGAGGTGGGGTGATACATAAAACAAGAGTTTCAAATTAGCTCAGATACCGTTCCATAAACGCAATATGGAATAGACAAGACCTACTCCTTGCTCAGAGAACTGGACTCAACACGCCCGATTCACCGCACAAGAATATATCTGACTAGTAATAATCTTAAAACCTATGTATTGATATCTCTCTGTTAGTGTGTCAAGTGGGTGTAAAGCGGCATAAACACAGCCGTGAAAAGCAGCTAAACCCCATTATAAAAATAAATTACTTTTAAAAACCCATGAAACAAAGACAGGGAAAGAGAAAGAAATTCTTACACAATTCGTTCAGGGGCTGTGATGCAACCTGGATAGACCATGTCTAGACCCATAGCTGGATGAGACATAAGGGTGGACACTCGTGGGGCTGAGAGGTCTGGTGAGGTTGGGTGAGCAAACGCAGACCCTTTAAAGTAATACTGCGTGCTACCCATCGCATGGGTCCCAAATCTCCAGGTTCAAGGGCATCTTCCTACATCGAAAACATGCATGAGAAACCCAGAAGATGGTACACCGTGTGATGGGGAAAGGTTTCTAAAACGCACCTCATTTCTCATCTCCTTGTGCTCGGGTTCGCCATTCCAGCCACTTTACTAGCAATCTCCCTACTTGGAGCATCAGCATCTTTAACCTCCTGTTCCGTACAGGTTGCAATTTGTCCTGAGGATGAACGGGAAGACGGGGAACCAATGAGAGACTAGCTCTTGGTGTTGGGACAGGCACAGGTCACTCTATTTTCCCATCAGGAAGAAGAATTAACCACAGGATCAGCCTGCCCCCCGGAACCAGAACAGGGCCTGAAGCCATCCTGCGCTTTTGCGGCCGGCTCCCAAAAAAGCGACTTGTAAAATGGAGCTTCAGGGCACTGCAATTCACAAACCTGCAGAGTTATAAATGATAACTCTCGTCCACAAATATATTGAGGGAAGGCAAAGAAGAGGATTTGAAATCAAGGCAGAATTGCAGGAAACAGATTTCAGGAGGTAGATTCGAATCGCCTTTAAAGCACATGAAAAGCGGCAAAACGTTGACAATGATGCCCTTGACCAAAAAGGGCGTATGCGTTTTTTCCTGAATATATTCAGGAAAAAACGCATACGCCCTTTTTGGCCAACCAAGCAACCTGGAAAGGCAAATCAGCGCTACAAAGAAGTCTCGCTTCCCATCGGTCAAAAGGGCCATGCTGAAAAAACTGTCAAAACCAGAAATGCAGGACAGGCCATGGAGAAATGGGAGCCTTGCTACACTGATGGGCGGGATGTAAATTGCCAACAACCACTCTGGAGAAGTGTACGGTGTGTCCTGAAACATCTAAAAAACACAGCTTAGAGAGCATAGGGTACTTCCACGCATGGGGGGATAAAGTGGGAAAATTGAAAATCAGCAAGACACAAGCACCCCAAAGTTTAGGGCTGCTCTGTTGACAAGGACCTCCACTTCCTTCCACCTTAAATATCCCAGGAAAGCGAAAAATGGATAAAAAAGTTGTGGTCCTTATGTACAATGGAATATCACTCAGCCATGAAATCAATGTCATAAGGCTAGTAGCAGCATGATGAGTGGATTTAGGTAAGACGATTCTAAGTGAAATAAGTCACACAGAAAAGGACACTTCTCATAAGGTGTCACTTATAGAGGGAATGTAAAAACCGTTACACTTGAACTGAATTACAAAACAGAACAGAGTCACACATGCAGAAAACACACTATGGCTGCTTAACGGGAAAGGTGAGGTGGGGTGATACATAAAACAAGAGTTTCAAATTAGCTCAGATACCGTTCCATAAACGCAATATGGAATAGACAAGACCTACTCCTTGCTCAGAGAACTGGACTCAACACGCCCGATTCACCGCACAAGAATATATCTGACTAGTAATAATCTTAAAACCTATGTATTGATATCTCTCTGTTAGTGTGTCAAGTGGGTGTAAAGCGGCATAAACACAGCCGTGAAAAGCAGCTAAACCCCATTATAAAAATAAATTACTTTTAAAAACCCATGAAACAAAGACAGGGAAAAAGAAAGAAATTCTTACACAATTCGTTCAGGGGCTGTGATGCAACGTGGATAGACCATGTCTAGACCCATAGCTGGATGAGACATAAGGGTGGACACTCGTGGGGCTGAGAGGTCTGGTGAGGTTGGGTGAGCAAACGCAGACCCTTTAAAGTAATACTGCGTGCTACCCATCGCATGGGTCCCAAATCTCCAGGTTCAAGGGCATCTTCCTACATCGAAAACATGCATGAGAAACCCAGAAGATGGTACACCGTGTGATGGGGAAAGGTTTCTAAAACGCACCTCATTTCTCATCTCCTTGTGCTCGGGTTCGCCATTCCAGCCACTTTACTAGCAATCTCCCTACTTGGAGCATCAGCATCTTTAACCTCCTGTTCCGTACAGGTTGCAATTTGTCCTGAGGATGAACGGGAAGACGGGGAACCAATGAGAGACTAGCTCTTGGTGTTGGGACAGGAACAGGTCACTCTATTTTCCCATCAGGAAGAAGAATTAACCACAGGATCAGCCTGCCCCCCGGAACCAGAACAGGGCCTGAAGCCATCCTGCGCTTTTGCGGCCGGCTCCCAAAAAAGCGACTTGTAAAATGGAGCTTCAGGGCACTGCAATTCACAAACCTGCAGAGTTATAAATGATAACTCTCGTCCACAAATATATTGAGGGAAGGCAAAGAAGAGGATTTGAAATCAAGGCAGAATTGCAGGAAACAGATTTCAGGAGGTAGATTCGAATCGCCTTTAAAGCACATGAAAAGCGGCAAAACGTTGACAATGATGCCCTTGGCCAAAAAGGGCGTATGCGTTTTTTCCTGAATATATTCAGGAAAAAACGCATACGCCCTTTTTGGCCAACCAAGCAACCTGGAAAGGCAAATCAGCGCTACAAAGAAGTCTCGCTTCCCATCGGTCAAAAGGGCCATGCTGAAAAAACTGTCAAAACCAGAAATGCAGGACAGGCCATGGAGAAATGGGAGCCTTGCTACACTGATGGGCGGGATGTAAATTGCCAACAACCACTCTGGAGAAGTGTACGGTGTGTCCTGAAACATCTAAAAAACACAGCTTAGAGAGCATAGGGTACTTCCACGCATGGGGGGATAAAGTGGGAAAATTGAAAATCAGCAAGACACAAGCACCCCAAAGTTTAGGGCTGCTCTGTTGACAAGGACCTCCACTTCCTTCCACCTTAAATATCCCAGGAAAGCGAAAAATGGATAAAAAAGTTGTGGTCCTTATGTACAATGGAATATCACTCAGCCATGAAATCAATGTCATAAGGCTAGTAGCAGCATGATGAGTGGATTTAGGTAAGACGATTCTAAGTGAAATAAGTCACACAGAAAAGGACACTTCTCATAAGGTGTCACTTATAGAGGGAATGTAAAAACCGTTACACTTGAACTGAATTACAAAACAGAACAGAGTCACACATGCAGAAAACACACTATGGCTGCTTAACGGGAAAGGTGAGGTGGGGTGATACATAAAACAAGAGTTTCAAATTAGCTCAGATACCGTTCCATAAACGCAATATGGAATAGACAAGACCTACTCCTTGCTCAGAGAACTGGACTCACACGCCCGATTCACCGCACAAGAATATATCTGACTAGTAATAATCTTAAAACCTATGTATTGATATCTCTCTGTTAGTGTGTCAAGTGGGTGTAAAGCGGCATAAACACAGCCGTGAAAAGCAGCTAAACCCCATTATAAAAATAAATTACTTTTAAAAACCCATGAAACAAAGACAGGGAAAGAGAAAGAAATTCTTACACAATTCGTTCAGGGGCTGTGATGCAACGTGGATAGACCATGTCTAGACCCATAGCTGGATGAGACATAAGGGTGGACACTCGTGGGGCTGAGAGGTCTGGTGAGGTTGGGTGAGCAAACGCAGACCCTTTAAAGTAATACTGCGTGCTACCCATCGCATGGGTCCCAAATCTCCAGGTTCAAGGGCATCTTCCTACATCGAAAACATGCATGAGAAACCCAGAAGATGGTACACCGTGTGATGGGGAAAGGTTTCTAAAACGCACCTCATTTCTCATCTCCTTGTGCTCGGGTTCGCCATTCCAGCCACTTTACTAGCAATCTCCCTACTTGGAGCATCAGCATCTTTAACCTCCTGTTCCGTACAGGTTGCAATTTGTCCTGAGGATGAACGGGAAGACGGGGAACCAATGAGAGACTAGCTCTTGGTGTTGGGACAGGCACAGGTCACTCTATTTTCCCATCAGGAAGAAGAATTAACCACAGGATCAGCCTGCCCCCCGGAACCAGAACAGGGCCTGAAGCCATCCTGCGCTTTTGCGGCCGGCTCCCAAAAAAGCGACTTGTAAAATGGAGCTTCAGGGCACTGCAATTCACAAACCTGCAGAGTTATAAATGATAACTCTCGTCCACAAATATATTGAGGGAAGGCAAAGAAGAGGATTTGAAATCAAGGCAGAATTGCAGGAAACAGATTTCAGGAGGTAGATTCGAATCGCCTTTAAAGCACATGAAAAGCGGCAAAACGTTGACAATGATGCCCTTGGCCAAAAAGGGCGTATGCGTTTTTTCCTGAATATATTCAGGAAAAAACGCATACGCCCTTTTTGGCCAACCAAGCAACCTGGAAAGGCAAATCAGCGCTACAAAGAAGTCTCGCTTCCCATCGGTCAAAAGGGCCATGCTGAAAAAACTGTCAAAACCAGAAATGCAGGACAGGCCATGGAGAAATGGGAGCCTTGCTACACTGATGGGCGGGATGTAAATTGCCAACAACCACTCTGGAGAAGTGTACGGTGTGTCCTGAAACATCTAAAAAACACAGCTTAGAGAGCATAGGGTACTTCCACGCATGGGGGGATAAAGTGGGAAAATTGAAAATCAGCAAGACACAAGCACCCCAAAGTTTAGGGCTGCTCTGTTGACAAGGACCTCCACTTCCTTCCACCTTAAATATCCCAGGAAAGCGAAAAATGGATAAAAAAGTTGTGGTCCTTATGTACAATGGAATATCACTCAGCCATGAAATCAATGTCATAAGGCTAGTAGCAGCATGATGAGTGGATTTAGGTAAGACGATTCTAAGTGAAATAAGTCACACAGAAAAGGACACTTCTCATAAGGTGTCACTTATAGAGGGAATGTAAAAACCGTTACACTTGAACTGAATTACAAAACAGAACAGAGTCACACATGCAGAAAACACACTATGGCTGCTTAACGGGAAAGGTGAGGTGGGGTGATACATAAAACAAGAGTTTCAAATTAGCTCAGATACCGTTCCATAAACGCAATATGGAATAGACAAGACCTACTCCTTGCTCAGAGAACTGGACTCAACACGCCCGATTCACCGCACAAGAATATATCTGACTAGTAATAATCTTAAAACCTATGTATTGATATCTCTCTGTTAGTGTGTCAAGTGGGTGTAAAGCGGCATAAACACAGCCGTGAAAAGCAGCTAAACCCCATTATAAAAATAAATTACTTTTAAAAACCCATGAAACAAAGACAGGGAAAGAGAAAGAAATTCTTACACAATTCGTTCAGGGGCTGTGATGCAACCTGGATAGACCATGTCTAGACCCATAGCTGGATGAGACATAAGGGTGGACACTCGTGGGGCTGAGAGGTCTGGTGAGGTTGGGTGAGCAAACGCAGACCCTTTAAAGTAATACTGCGTGCTACCCATCGCATGGGTCCCAAATCTCCAGGTTCAAGGGCATCTTCCTACATCGAAAACATGCATGAGAAACCCAGAAGATGGTACACCGTGTGATGGGGAAAGGTTTCTAAAACGCACCTCATTTCTCATCTCCTTGTGCTCGGGTTCGCCATTCCAGCCACTTTACTAGCAATCTCCCTACTTGGAGCATCAGCATCTTTAACCTCCTGTTCCGTACAGGTTGCAATTTGTCCTGAGGATGAACGGGAAGACGGGGAACCAATGAGAGACTAGCTCTTGGTGTTGGGACAGGCACAGGTCACTCTATTTTCCCATCAGGAAGAAGAATTAACCACAGGATCAGCCTGCCCCCCGGAACCAGAACAGGGCCTGAAGCCATCCTGCGCTTTTGCGGCCGGCTCCCAAAAAAGCGACTTGTAAAATGGAGCTTCAGGGCACTGCAATTCACAAACCTGCAGAGTTATAAATGATAACTCTCGTCCACAAATATATTGAGGGAAGGCAAAGAAGAGGATTTGAAATCAAGGCAGAATTGCAGGAAACAGATTTCAGGAGGTAGATTCGAATCGCCTTTAAAGCACATGAAAAGCGGCAAAACGTTGACAATGATGCCCTTGGCCAAAAAGGGCGTATGCGTTTTTTCCTGAATATATTCAGGAAAAAACGCATACGCCCTTTTTGGCCAACCAAGCAACCTGGAAAGGCAAATCAGCGCTACAAAGAAGTCTCGCTTCCCATCGGTCAAAAGGGCCATGCTGAAAAAACTGTCAAAACCAGAAATGCAGGACAGGCCATGGAGAAATGGGAGCCTTGCTACACTGATGGGCGGGATGTAAATTGCCAACAACCACTCTGGAGAAGTGTACGGTGTGTCCTGAAACATCTAAAAAACACAGCTTAGAGAGCATAGGGTACTTCCACGCATGGGGGGATAAAGTGGGAAAATTGAAAATCAGCAAGACACAAGCACCCCAAAGTTTAGGGCTGCTCTGTTGACAAGGACCTCCACTTCCTTCCACCTTAAATATCCCAGGAAAGCGAAAAATGGATAAAAAAGTTGTGGTCCTTATGTACAATGGAATATCACTCAGCCATGAAATCAATGTCATAAGGCTAGTAGCAGCATGATGAGTGGATTTAGGTAAGACGATTCTAAGTGAAATAAGTCACACAGAAAAGGACACTTCTCATAAGGTGTCACTTATAGAGGGAATGTAAAAACCGTTACACTTGAACTGAATTACAAAACAGAACAGAGTCACACATGCAGAAAACACACTATGGCTGCTTAACGGGAAAGGTGAGGTGGGGTGATACATAAAACAAGAGTTTCAAATTAGCTCAGATACCGTTCCATAAACGCAATATGGAATAGACAAGACCTACTCCTTGCTCAGAGAACTGGACTCAACACGCCCGATTCACCGCACAAGAATATATCTGACTAGTAATAATCTTAAAACCTATGTATTGATATCTCTCTGTTAGTGTGTCAAGTGGGTGTAAAGCGGCATAAACACAGCCGTGAAAAGCAGCTAAACCCCATTATAAAAATAAATTACTTTTAAAAACCCATGAAACAAAGACAGGGAAAGAGAAAGAAATTCTTACACAATTCGTTCAGGGGCTGTGATGCAACCTGGATAGACCATGTCTAGACCCATAGCTGGATGAGACATAAGGGTGGACACTCGTGGGGCTGAGAGGTCTGGTGAGGTTGGGTGAGCAAACGCAGACCCTTTAAAGTAATACTGCGTGCTACCCATCGCATGGGTCCCAAATCTCCAGGTTCAAGGGCATCTTCCTACATCGAAAACATGCATGAGAAACCCAGAAGATGGTACACCGTGTGATGGGGAAAGGTTTCTAAAACGCACCTCATTTCTCATCTCCTTGTGCTCGGGTTCGCCATTCCAGCCACTTTACTAGCAATCTCCCTACTTGGAGCATCAGCATCTTTAACCTCCTGTTCCGTACAGGTTGCAATTTGTCCTGAGGATGAACGGGAAGACGGGGAACCAATGAGAGACTAGCTCTTGGTGTTGGGACAGGCACAGGTCACTCTATTTTCCCATCAGGAAGAAGAATTAACCACAGGATCAGCCTGCCCCCCGGAACCAGAACAGGGCCTGAAGCCATCCTGCGCTTTTGCGGCCGGCTCCCAAAAAAGCGACTTGTAAAATGGAGCTTCAGGGCACTGCAATTCACAAACCTGCAGAGTTATAAATGATAACTCTCGTCCACAAATATATTGAGGGAAGGCAAAGAAGAGGATTTGAAATCAAGGCAGAATTGCAGGAAACAGATTTCAGGAGGTAGATTCGAATCGCCTTTAAAGCACATGAAAAGCGGCAAAACGTTGACAATGATGCCCTTGGCCAAAAAGGGCGTATGCGTTTTTTCCTGAATATATTCAGGAAAAAACGCATACGCCCTTTTTGGCCAACCAAGCAACCTGGAAAGGCAAATCAGCGCTACAAAGAAGTCTCGCTTCCCATCGGTCAAAAGGGCCATGCTGAAAAAACTGTCAAAACCAGAAATGCAGGACAGGCCATGGAGAAATGGGAGCCTTGCTACACTGATGGGCGGGATGTAAATTGCCAACAACCACTCTGGAGAAGTGTACGGTGTGTCCTGAAACATCTAAAAAACACAGCTTAGAGAGCATAGGGTACTTCCACGCATGGGGGGATAAAGTGGGAAAATTGAAAATCAGCAAGACACAAGCACCCCAAAGTTTAGGGCTGCTCTGTTGACAAGGACCTCCACTTCCTTCCACCTTAAATATCCCAGGAAAGCGAAAAATGGATAAAAAAGTTGTGGTCCTTATGTACAATGGAATATCACTCAGCCATGAAATCAATGTCATAAGGCTAGTAGCAGCATGATGAGTGGATTTAGGTAAGACGATTCTAAGTGAAATAAGTCACACAGAAAAGGACACTTCTCATAAGGTGTCACTTATAGAGGGAATGTAAAAACCGTTACACTTGAACTGAATTACAAAACAGAACAGAGTCACACATGCAGAAAACACACTATGGCTGCTTAACGGGAAAGGTGAGGTGGGGTGATACATAAAACAAGAGTTTCAAATTAGCTCAGATACCGTTCCATAAACGCAATATGGAATAGACAAGACCTACTCCTTGCTCAGAGAACTGGACTCACACGCCCGATTCACCGCACAAGAATATATCTGACTAGTAATAATCTTAAAACCTATGTATTGATATCTCTCTGTTAGTGTGTCAAGTGGGTGTAAAGCGGCATAAACACAGCCGTGAAAAGCAGCTAAACCCCATTATAAAAATAAATTACTTTTAAAAACCCATGAAACAAAGACAGGGAAAGAGAAAGAAATTCTTACACAATTCGTTCAGGGGCTGTGATGCAACGTGGATAGACCATGTCTAGACCCATAGCTGGATGAGACATAAGGGTGGACACTCGTGGGGCTGAGAGGTCTGGTGAGGTTGGGTGAGCAAACGCAGACCCTTTAAAGTAATACTGCGTGCTACCCATCGCATGGGTCCCAAATCTCCAGGTTCAAGGGCATCTTCCTACATCGAAAACATGCATGAGAAACCCAGAAGATGGTACACCGTGTGATGGGGAAAGGTTTCTAAAACGCACCTCATTTCTCATCTCCTTGTGCTCGGGTTCGCCATTCCAGCCACTTTACTAGCAATCTCCCTACTTGGAGCATCAGCATCTTTAACCTCCTGTTCCGTACAGGTTGCAATTTGTCCTGAGGATGAACGGGAAGACGGGGAACCAATGAGAGACTAGCTCTTGGTGTTGGGACAGGCACAGGTCACTCTATTTTCCCATCAGGAAGAAGAATTAACCACAGGATCAGCCTGCCCCCCGGAACCAGAACAGGGCCTGAAGCCATCCTGCGCTTTTGCGGCCGGCTCCCAAAAAAGCGACTTGTAAAATGGAGCTTCAGGGCACTGCAATTCACAAACCTGCAGAGTTATAAATGATAACTCTCGTCCACAAATATATTGAGGGAAGGCAAAGAAGAGGATTTGAAATCAAGGCAGAATTGCAGGAAACAGATTTCAGGAGGTAGATTCGAATCGCCTTTAAAGCACATGAAAAGCGGCAAAACGTTGACAATGATGCCCTTGGCCAAAAAGGGCGTATGCGTTTTTTCCTGAATATATTCAGGAAAAAACGCATACGCCCTTTTTGGCCAACCAAGCAACCTGGAAAGGCAAATCAGCGCTACAAAGAAGTCTCGCTTCCCATCGGTCAAAAGGGCCATGCTGAAAAAACTGTCAAAACCAGAAATGCAGGACAGGCCATGGAGAAATGGGAGCCTTGCTACACTGATGGGCGGGATGTAAATTGCCAACAACCACTCTGGAGAAGTGTACGGTGTGTCCTGAAACATCTAAAAAACACAGCTTAGAGAGCATAGGGTACTTCCACGCATGGGGGGATAAAGTGGGAAAATTGAAAATCAGCAAGACACAAGCACCCCAAAGTTTAGGGCTGCTCTGTTGACAAGGACCTCCACTTCCTTCCACCTTAAATATCCCAGGAAAGCGAAAAATGGATAAAAAAGTTGTGGTCCTTATGTACAATGGAATATCACTCAGCCATGAAATCAATGTCATAAGGCTAGTAGCAGCATGATGAGTGGATTTAGGTAAGACGATTCTAAGTGAAATAAGTCACACAGAAAAGGACACTTCTCATAAGGTGTCACTTATAGAGGGAATGTAAAAACCGTTACACTTGAACTGAATTACAAAACAGAACAGAGTCACACATGCAGAAAACACACTATGGCTGCTTAACGGGAAAGGTGAGGTGGGGTGATACATAAAACAAGAGTTTCAAATTAGCTCAGATACCGTTCCATAAACGCAATATGGAATAGACAAGACCTACTCCTTGCTCAGAGAACTGGACTCAACACGCCCGATTCACCGCACAAGAATATATCTGACTAGTAATAATCTTAAAACCTATGTATTGATATCTCTCTGTTAGTGTGTCAAGTGGGTGTAAAGCGGCATAAACACAGCCGTGAAAAGCAGCTAAACCCCATTATAAAAATAAATTACTTTTAAAAACCCATGAAACAAAGACAGGGAAAGAGAAAGAAATTCTTACACAATTCGTTCAGGGGCTGTGATGCAACCTGGATAGACCATGTCTAGACCCATAGCTGGATGAGACATAAGGGTGGACACTCGTGGGGCTGAGAGGTCTGGTGAGGTTGGGTGAGCAAACGCAGACCCTTTAAAGTAATACTGCGTGCTACCCATCGCATGGGTCCCAAATCTCCAGGTTCAAGGGCATCTTCCTACATCGAAAACATGCATGAGAAACCCAGAAGATGGTACACCGTGTGATGGGGAAAGGTTTCTAAAACGCACCTCATTTCTCATCTCCTTGTGCTCGGGTTCGCCATTCCAGCCACTTTACTAGCAATCTCCCTACTTGGAGCATCAGCATCTTTAACCTCCTGTTCCGTACAGGTTGCAATTTGTCCTGAGGATGAACGGGAAGACGGGGAACCAATGAGAGACTAGCTCTTGGTGTTGGGACAGGCACAGGTCACTCTATTTTCCCATCAGGAAGAAGAATTAACCACAGGATCAGCCTGCCCCCCGGAACCAGAACAGGGCCTGAAGCCATCCTGCGCTTTTGCGGCCGGCTCCCAAAAAAGCGACTTGTAAAATGGAGCTTCAGGGCACTGCAATTCACAAACCTGCAGAGTTATAAATGATAACTCTCGTCCACAAATATATTGAGGGAAGGCAAAGAAGAGGATTTGAAATCAAGGCAGAATTGCAGGAAACAGATTTCAGGAGGTAGATTCGAATCGCCTTTAAAGCACATGAAAAGCGGCAAAACGTTGACAATGATGCCCTTGGCCAAAAAGGGCGTATGCGTTTTTTCCTGAATATATTCAGGAAAAAACGCATACGCCCTTTTTGGCCAACCAAGCAACCTGGAAAGGCAAATCAGCGCTACAAAGAAGTCTCGCTTCCCATCGGTCAAAAGGGCCATGCTGAAAAAACTGTCAAAACCAGAAATGCAGGACAGGCCATGGAGAAATGGGAGCCTTGCTACACTGATGGGCGGGATGTAAATTGCCAACAACCACTCTGGAGAAGTGTACGGTGTGTCCTGAAACATCTAAAAAACACAGCTTAGAGAGCATAGGGTACTTCCACGCATGGGGGGATAAAGTGGGAAAATTGAAAATCAGCAAGACACAAGCACCCCAAAGTTTAGGGCTGCTCTGTTGACAAGGACCTCCACTTCCTTCCACCTTAAATATCCCAGGAAAGCGAAAAATGGATAAAAAAGTTGTGGTCCTTATGTACAATGGAATATCACTCAGCCATGAAATCAATGTCATAAGGCTAGTAGCAGCATGATGAGTGGATTTAGGTAAGACGATTCTAAGTGAAATAAGTCACACAGAAAAGGACACTTCTCATAAGGTGTCACTTATAGAGGGAATGTAAAAACCGTTACACTTGAACTGAATTACAAAACAGAACAGAGTCACACATGCAGAAAACACACTATGGCTGCTTAACGGGAAAGGTGAGGTGGGGTGATACATAAAACAAGAGTTTCAAATTAGCTCAGATACCGTTCCATAAACGCAATATGGAATAGACAAGACCTACTCCTTGCTCAGAGAACTGGACTCAACACGCCCGATTCACCGCACAAGAATATATCTGACTAGTAATAATCTTAAAACCTATGTATTGATATCTCTCTGTTAGTGTGTCAAGTGGGTGTAAAGCGGCATAAACACAGCCGTGAAAAGCAGCTAAACCCCATTATAAAAATAAATTACTTTTAAAAACCCATGAAACAAAGACAGGGAAAGAGAAAGAAATTCTTACACAATTCGTTCAGGGGCTGTGATGCAACCTGGATAGACCATGTCTAGACCCATAGCTGGATGAGACATAAGGGTGGACACTCGTGGGGCTGAGAGGTCTGGTGAGGTTGGGTGAGCAAACGCAGACCCTTTAAAGTAATACTGCGTGCTACCCATCGCATGGGTCCCAAATCTCCAGGTTCAAGGGCATCTTCCTACATCGAAAACATGCATGAGAAACCCAGAAGATGGTACACCGTGTGATGGGGAAAGGTTTCTAAAACGCACCTCATTTCTCATCTCCTTGTGCTCGGGTTCGCCATTCCAGCCACTTTACTAGCAATCTCCCTACTTGGAGCATCAGCATCTTTAACCTCCTGTTCCGTACAGGTTGCAATTTGTCCTGAGGATGAACGGGAAGACGGGGAACCAATGAGAGACTAGCTCTTGGTGTTGGGACAGGCACAGGTCACTCTATTTTCCCATCAGGAAGAAGAATTAACCACAGGATCAGCCTGCCCCCCGGAACCAGAACAGGGCCTGAAGCCATCCTGCGCTTTTGCGGCCGGCTCCCAAAAAAGCGACTTGTAAAATGGAGCTTCAGGGCCCTGCAATTCACAAACCTGCAGAGTTATAAATGATAACTCTCGTCCACAAATATATTGAGGGAAGGCAAAGAAGAGGATTTGAAATCAAGGCAGAATTGCAGGAAACAGATTTCAGGAGGTAGATTCGAATCGCCTTTAAAGCACATGAAAAGCGGCAAAACGTTGACAATGATGCCCTTGGCCAAAAAGGGCGTATGCGTTTTTTCCTGAATATATTCAGGAAAAAACGCATACGCCCTTTTTGGCCAACCAAGCAACCTGGAAAGGCAAATCAGCGCTACAAAGAAGTCTCGCTTCCCATCGGTCAAAAGGGCCATGCTGAAAAAACTGTCAAAACCAGAAATGCAGGACAGGCCATGGAGAAATGGGAGCCTTGCTACACTGATGGGCGGGATGTAAATTGCCAACAACCACTCTGGAGAAGTGTACGGTGTGTCCTGAAACATCTAAAAAACACAGCTTAGAGAGCATAGGGTACTTCCACGCATGGGGGGATAAAGTGGGAAAATTGAAAATCAGCAAGACACAAGCACCCCAAAGTTTAGGGCTGCTCTGTTGACAAGGACCTCCACTTCCTTCCACCTTAAATATCCCAGGAAAGCGAAAAATGGATAAAAAAGTTGTGGTCCTTATGTACAATGGAATATCACTCAGCCATGAAATCAATGTCATAAGGCTAGTAGCAGCATGATGAGTGGATTTAGGTAAGACGATTCTAAGTGAAATAAGTCACACAGAAAAGGACACTTCTCATAAGGTGTCACTTATAGAGGGAATGTAAAAACCGTTACACTTGAACTGAATTACAAAACAGAACAGAGTCACACATGCAGAAAACACACTATGGCTGCTTAACGGGAAAGGTGAGGTGGGGTGATACATAAAACAAGAGTTTCAAATTAGCTCAGATACCGTTCCATAAACGCAATATGGAATAGACAAGACCTACTCCTTGCTCAGAGAACTGGACTCAACACGCCCGATTCACCGCACAAGAATATATCTGACTAGTAATAATCTTAAAACCTATGTATTGATATCTCTCTGTTAGTGTGTCAAGTGGGTGTAAAGCGGCATAAACACAGCCGTGAAAAGCAGCTAAACCCCATTATAAAAATAAATTACTTTTAAAAACCCATGAAACAAAGACAGGGAAAGAGAAAGAAATTCTTACACAATTCGTTCAGGGGCTGTGATGCAACCTGGATAGACCATGTCTAGACCCATAGCTGGATGAGACATAAGGGTGGACACTCGTGGGGCTGAGAGGTCTGGTGAGGTTGGGTGAGCAAACGCAGACCCTTTAAAGTAATACTGCGTGCTACCCATCGCATGGGTCCCAAATCTCCAGGTTCAAGGGCATCTTCCTACATCGAAAACATGCATGAGAAACCCAGAAGATGGTACACCGTGTGATGGGGAAAGGTTTCTAAAACGCACCTCATTTCTCATCTCCTTGTGCTCGGGTTCGCCATTCCAGCCACTTTACTAGCAATCTCCCTACTTGGAGCATCAGCATCTTTAACCTCCTGTTCCGTACAGGTTGCAATTTGTCCTGAGGATGAACGGGAAGACGGGGAACCAATGAGAGACTAGCTCTTGGTGTTGGGACAGGCACAGGTCACTCTATTTTCCCATCAGGAAGAAGAATTAACCACAGGATCAGCCTGCCCCCCGGAACCAGAACAGGGCCTGAAGCCATCCTGCGCTTTTGCGGCCGGCTCCCAAAAAAGCGACTTGTAAAATGGAGCTTCAGGGCCCTGCAATTCACAAACCTGCAGAGTTATAAATGATAACTCTCGTCCACAAATATATTGAGGGAAGGCAAAGAAGAGGATTTGAAATCAAGGCAGAATTGCAGGAAACAGATTTCAGGAGGTAGATTCGAATCGCCTTTAAAGCACATGAAAAGCGGCAAAACGTTGACAATGATGCCCTTGGCCAAAAAGGGCGTATGCGTTTTTTCCTGAATATATTCAGGAAAAAACGCATACGCCCTTTTTGGCCAACCAAGCAACCTGGAAAGGCAAATCAGCGCTACAAAGAAGTCTCGCTTCCCATCGGTCAAAAGGGCCATGCTGAAAAAACTGTCAAAACCAGAAATGCAGGACAGGCCATGGAGAAATGGGAGCCTTGCTACACTGATGGGCGGGATGTAAATTGCCAACAACCACTCTGGAGAAGTGTACGGTGTGTCCTGAAACATCTAAAAAACACAGCTTAGAGAGCATAGGGTACTTCCACGCATGGGGGGATAAAGTGGGAAAATTGAAAATCAGCAAGACACAAGCACCCCAAAGTTTAGGGCTGCTCTGTTGACAAGGACCTCCACTTCCTTCCACCTTAAATATCCCAGGAAAGCGAAAAATGGATAAAAAAGTTGTGGTCCTTATGTACAATGGAATATCACTCAGCCATGAAATCAATGTCATAAGGCTAGTAGCAGCATGATGAGTGGATTTAGGTAAGACGATTCTAAGTGAAATAAGTCACACAGAAAAGGACACTTCTCATAAGGTGTCACTTATAGAGGGAATGTAAAAACCGTTACACTTGAACTGAATTACAAAACAGAACAGAGTCACACATGCAGAAAACACACTATGGCTGCTTAACGGGAAAGGTGAGGTGGGGTGATACATAAAACAAGAGTTTCAAATTAGCTCAGATACCGTTCCATAAACGCAATATGGAATAGACAAGACCTACTCCTTGCTCAGAGAACTGGACTCAACACGCCCGATTCACCGCACAAGAATATATCTGACTAGTAATAATCTTAAAACCTATGTATTGATATCTCTCTGTTAGTGTGTCAAGTGGGTGTAAAGCGGCATAAACACAGCCGTGAAAAGCAGCTAAACCCCATTATAAAAATAAATTACTTTTAAAAACCCATGAAACAAAGACAGGGAAAGAGAAAGAAATTCTTACACAATTCGTTCAGGGGCTGTGATGCAACCTGGATAGACCATGTCTAGACCCATAGCTGGATGAGACATAAGGGTGGACACTCGTGGGGCTGAGAGGTCTGGTGAGGTTGGGTGAGCAAACGCAGACCCTTTAAAGTAATACTGCGTGCTACCCATCGCATGGGTCCCAAATCTCCAGGTTCAAGGGCATCTTCCTACATCGAAAACATGCATGAGAAACCCAGAAGATGGTACACCGTGTGATGGGGAAAGGTTTCTAAAACGCACCTCATTTCTCATCTCCTTGTGCTCGGGTTCGCCATTCCAGCCACTTTACTAGCAATCTCCCTACTTGGAGCATCAGCATCTTTAACCTCCTGTTCCGTACAGGTTGCAATTTGTCCTGAGGATGAACGGGAAGACGGGGAACCAATGAGAGACTAGCTCTTGGTGTTGGGACAGGCACAGGTCACTCTATTTTCCCATCAGGAAGAAGAATTAACCACAGGATCAGCCTGCCCCCCGGAACCAGAACAGGGCCTGAAGCCATCCTGCGCTTTTGCGGCCGGCTCCCAAAAAAGCGACTTGTAAAATGGAGCTTCAGGGCACTGCAATTCACAAACCTGCAGAGTTATAAATGATAACTCTCGTCCACAAATATATTGAGGGAAGGCAAAGAAGAGGATTTGAAATCAAGGCAGAATTGCAGGAAACAGATTTCAGGAGGTAGATTCGAATCGCCTTTAAAGCACATGAAAAGCGGCAAAACGTTGACAATGATGCCCTTGGCCAAAAAGGGCGTATGCGTTTTTTCCTGAATATATTCAGGAAAAAACGCATACGCCCTTTTTGGCCAACCAAGCAACCTGGAAAGGCAAATCAGCGCTACAAAGAAGTCTCGCTTCCCATCGGTCAAAAGGGCCATGCTGAAAAAACTGTCAAAACCAGAAATGCAGGACAGGCCATGGAGAAATGGGAGCCTTGCTACACTGATGGGCGGGATGTAAATTGCCAACAACCACTCTGGAGAAGTGTACGGTGTGTCCTGAAACATCTAAAAAACACAGCTTAGAGAGCATAGGGTACTTCCACGCATGGGGGGATAAAGTGGGAAAATTGAAAATCAGCAAGACACAAGCACCCCAAAGTTTAGGGCTGCTCTGTTGACAAGGACCTCCACTTCCTTCCACCTTAAATATCCCAGGAAAGCGAAAAATGGATAAAAAAGTTGTGGTCCTTATGTACAATGGAATATCACTCAGCCATGAAATCAATGTCATAAGGCTAGTAGCAGCATGATGAGCGGATTTAGGTAAGACGATTCTAAGTGAAATAAGTCACACAGAAAAGGACACTTCTCATAAGGTGTCACTTATAGAGGGAATGTAAAAACCGTTACACTTGAACTGAATTACAAAACAGAACAGAGTCACACATGCAGAAAACACACTATGGCTGCTTAACGGGAAAGGTGAGGTGGGGTGATACATAAAACAAGAGTTTCAAATTAGCTCAGATACCGTTCCATAAACGCAATATGGAATAGACAAGACCTACTCCTTGCTCAGAGAACTGGACTCAACACGCCCGATTCACCGCACAAGAATATATCTGACTAGTAATAATCTTAAAACCTATGTATTGATATCTCTCTGTTAGTGTGTCAAGTGGGTGTAAAGCGGCATAAACACAGCCGTGAAAAGCAGCTAAACCCCATTATAAAAATAAATTACTTTTAAAAACCCATGAAACAAAGACAGGGAAAGAGAAAGAAATTCTTACACAATTCGTTCAGGGGCTGTGATGCAACCTGGATAGACCATGTCTAGACCCATAGCTGGATGAGACATAAGGGTGGACACTCGTGGGGCTGAGAGGTCTGGTGAGGTTGGGTGAGCAAACGCAGACCCTTTAAAGTAATACTGCGTGCTACCCATCGCATGGGTCCCAAATCTCCAGGTTCAAGGGCATCTTCCTACATCGAAAACATGCATGAGAAACCCAGAAGATGGTACACCGTGTGATGGGGAAAGGTTTCTAAAACGCACCTCATTTCTCATCTCCTTGTGCTCGGGTTCGCCATTCCAGCCACTTTACTAGCAATCTCCCTACTTGGAGCATCAGCACCTTTAACCTCCTGTTCCGTACAGGTTGCAATTTGTCCTGAGGATGAACGGGAAGACGGGGAACCAATGAGAGACTAGCTCTTGGTGTTGGGACAGGCACAGGTCACTCTATTTTCCCATCAGGAAGAAGAATTAACCACAGGATCAGCCTGCCCCCCGGAACCAGAACAGGGCCTGAAGCCATCCTGCGCTTTTGCGGCCGGCTCCCAAAAAAGCGACTTGTAAAATGGAGCTTCAGGGCACTGCAATTCACAAACCTGCAGAGTTATAAATGATAACTCTCGTCCACAAATATATTGAGGGAAGGCAAAGAAGAGGATTTGAAATCAAGGCAGAATTGCAGGAAACAGATTTCAGGAGGTAGATTCGAATCGCCTTTAAAGCACATGAAAAGCGGCAAAACGTTGACAATGATGCCCTTGGCCAAAAAGGGCGTATGCGTTTTTTCCTGAATATATTCAGGAAAAAACGCATACGCCCTTTTTGGCCAACCAAGCAACCTGGAAAGGCAAATCAGCGCTACAAAGAAGTCTCGCTTCCCATCGGTCAAAAGGGCCATGCTGAAAAAACTGTCAAAACCAGAAATGCAGGACAGGCCATGGAGAAATGGGAGCCTTGCTACACTGATGGGCGGGATGTAAATTGCCAACAGCCACTCTGGAGAAGTGTACGGTGTGTCCTGAAACATCTAAAAAACACAGCTTAGAGAGCATAGGGCACTTCCACGCATGGGGGGATAAAGTGGGAAAATTGAAAATCAGCAAGACACAAGCACCCCAAAGTTTAGGGCTGCTCTGTTGACAAGGACCTCCACTTCCTTCCACCTTAAATATCCCAGGAAAGCGAAAAATGGATAAAAAAGTTGTGGTCCTTATGTACAATGGAATATCACTCAGCCATGAAATCAATGTCATAAGGCTAGTAGCAGCATGATGAGTGGATTTAGGTAAGACGATTCTAAGTGAAATAAGTCACACAGAAAAGGACACTTCTCATAAGGTGTCACTTATAGAGGGAATGTAAAAACCGTTACACTTGAACTGAATTACAAAACAGAACAGAGTCACACATGCAGAAAACACACTATGGCTGCTTAACGGGAAAGGTGAGGTGGGGTGATACATAAAACAAGAGTTTCAAATTAGCTCAGATACCGTTCCATAAACGCAATATGGAATAGACAAGACCTACTCCTTGCTCAGAGAACTGGACTCAACACGCCCGATTCACCGCACAAGAATATATCTGACTAGTAATAATCTTAAAACCTATGTATTGATATCTCTCTGTTAGTGTGTCAAGTGGGTGTAAAGCGGCATAAACACAGCCGTGAAAAGCAGCTAAACCCCATTATAAAAATAAATTACTTTTAAAAACCCATGAAACAAAGACAGGGAAAGAGAAAGAAATTCTTACACAATTCGTTCAGGGGCTGTGATGCAACCTGGATAGACCATGTCTAGACCCATAGCTGGATGAGACATAAGGGTGGACACTCGTGGGGCTGAGAGGTCTGGTGAGGTTGGGTGAGCAAACGCAGACCCTTTAAAGTAATACTGCGTGCTACCCATCGCATGGGTCCCAAATCTCCAGGTTCAAGGGCATCTTCCTACATCGAAAACATGCATGAGAAACCCAGAAGATGGTACACCGTGTGATGGGGAAAGGTTTCTAAAACGCACCTCATTTCTCATCTCCTTGTGCTCGGGTTCGCCATTCCAGCCACTTTACTAGCAATCTCCCTACTTGGAGCATCAGCATCTTTAACCTCCTGTTCCGTACAGGTTGCAATTTGTCCTGAGGATGAACGGGAAGACGGGGAACCAATGAGAGACTAGCTCTTGGTGTTGGGACAGGCACAGGTCACTCTATTTTCCCATCAGGAAGAAGAATTAACCACAGGATCAGCCTGCCCCCCGGAACCAGAACAGGGCCTGAAGCCATCCTGCGCTTTTGCGGCCGGCTCCCAAAAAAGCGACTTGTAAAATGGAGCTTCAGGGCACTGCAATTCACAAACCTGCAGAGTTATAAATGATAACTCTCGTCCACAAATATATTGAGGGAAGGCAAAGAAGAGGATTTGAAATCAAGGCAGAATTGCAGGAAACAGATTTCAGGAGGTAGATTCGAATCGCCTTTAAAGCACATGAAAAGCGGCAAAACGTTGACAATGATGCCCTTGGCCAAAAAGGGCGTATGCGTTTTTTCCTGAATATATTCAGGAAAAAACGCATACGCCCTTTTTGGCCAACCAAGCAACCTGGAAAGGCAAATCAGCGCTACAAAGAAGTCTCGCTTCCCATCGGTCAAAAGGGCCATGCTGAAAAAACTGTCAAAACCAGAAATGCAGGACAGGCCATGGAGAAATGGGAGCCTTGCTACACTGATGGGCGGGATGTAAATTGCCAACAACCACTCTGGAGAAGTGTACGGTGTGTCCTGAAACATCTAAAAAACACAGCTTAGAGAGCATAGGGTACTTCCACGCATGGGGGGATAAAGTGGGAAAATTGAAAATCAGCAAGACACAAGCACCCCAAAGTTTAGGGCTGCTCTGTTGACAAGGACCTCCACTTCCTTCCACCTTAAATATCCCAGGAAAGCGAAAAATGGATAAAAAAGTTGTGGTCCTTATGTACAATGGAATATCACTCAGCCATGAAATCAATGTCATAAGGCTAGTAGCAGCATGATGAGTGGATTTAGGTAAGACGATTCTAAGTGAAATAAGTCACACAGAAAAGGACACTTCTCATAAGGTGTCACTTATAGAGGGAATGTAAAAACCGTTACACTTGAACTGAATTACAAAACAGAACAGAGTCACACATGCAGAAAACACACTATGGCTGCTTAACGGGAAAGGTGAGGTGGGGTGATACATAAAACAAGAGTTTCAAATTAGCTCAGATACCGTTCCATAAACCCAATATGGAATAGACAAGACCTACTCCTTGCTCAGAGAACTGGACTCAACACGCCCGATTCACCGCACAAGAATATATCTGACTAGTAATAATCTTAAAACCTATGTATTGATATCTCTCTGTTAGTGTGTCAAGTGGGTGTAAAGCGGCATAAACACAGCCGTGAAAAGCAGCTAAACCCCATTATAAAAATAAATTACTTTTAAAAACCCATGAAACAAAGACAGGGAAAGAGAAAGAAATTCTTACACAATTCGTTCAGGGGCTGTGATGCAACCTGGATAGACCATGTCTAGACCCATAGCTGGATGAGACATAAGGGTGGACACTCGTGGGGCTGAGAGGTCTGGTGAGGTTGGGTGAGCAAACGCAGACCCTTTAAAGTAATACTGCGTGCTACCCATCGCATGGGTCCCAAATCTCCAGGTTCAAGGGCATCTTCCTACATCGAAAACATGCATGAGAAACCCAGAAGATGGTACACCGTGTGATGGGGAAAGGTTTCTAAAACGCACCTCATTTCTCATCTCCTTGTGCTCGGGTTCGCCATTCCAGCCACTTTACTAGCAATCTCCCTACTTGGAGCATCAGCATCTTTAACCTCCTGTTCCGTACAGGTTGCAATTTGTCCTGAGGATGAACGGGAAGACGGGGAACCAATGAGAGACTAGCTCTTGGTGTTGGGACAGGCACAGGTCACTCTATTTTCCCATCAGGAAGAAGAATTAACCACAGGCTCAGCCTGCCCCCCGGAACCAGAACAGGGCCTGAAGCCATCCTGCGCTTTTGCGGCCGGCTCCCAAAAAAGCGACTTGTAAAATGGAGCTTCAGGGCACTGCAATTCACAAACCTGCAGAGTTATAAATGATAACTCTCGTCCACAAATATATTGAGGGAAGGCAAAGAAGAGGATTTGAAATCAAGGCAGAATTGCAGGAAACAGATTTCAGGAGGTAGATTCGAATCGCCTTTAAAGCACATGAAAAGCGGCAAAACGTTGACAATGATGCCCTTGGCCAAAAAGGGCGTATGCGTTTTTTCCTGAATATATTCAGGAAAAAACGCATACGCCCTTTTTGGCCAACCAAGCAACCTGGAAAGGCAAATCAGCGCTACAAAGAAGTCTCGCTTCCCATCGGTCAAAAGGGCCATGCTGAAAAAACTGTCAAAACCAGAAATGCAGGACAGGCCATGGAGAAATGGGAGCCTTGCTACACTGATGGGCGGGATGTAAATTGCCAACAACCACTCTGGAGAAGTGTACGGTGTGTCCTGAAACATCTAAAAAACACAGCTTAGAGAGCATAGGGTACTTCCACGCATGGGGGGATAAAGTGGGAAAATTGAAAATCAGCAAGACACAAGCACCCCAAAGTTTAGGGCTGCTCTGTTGACAAGGACCTCCACTTCCTTCCACCTTAAATATCCCAGGAAAGCGAAAAATGGATAAAAAGTTGTGGTCCTTATGTACAATGGAATATCACTCAGCCATGAAATCAATGTCATAAGGCTAGTAGCAGCATGATGAGTGGATTTAGGTAAGACGATTCTAAGTGAAATAAGTCACACAGAAAAGGACACTTCTCATAAGGTGTCACTTATAGAGGGAATGTAAAAACCGTTACACTTGAACTGAATTACAAAACAGAACAGAGTCACACATGCAGAAAACACACTATGGCTGCTTAACGGGAAAGGTGAGGTGGGGTGATACATAAAACAAGAGTTTCAAATTAGCTCAGATACCGTTCCATAAACGCAATATGGAATAGACAAGACCTACTCCTTGCTCAGAGAACTGGACTCAACACGCCCGATTCACCGCACAAGAATATATCTGACTAGTAATAATCTTAAAACCTATGTATTGATATCTCTCTGTTAGTGTGTCAAGTGGGTGTAAAGCGGCATAAACACAGCCGTGAAAAGCAGCTAAACCCCATTATAAAAATAAATTACTTTTAAAAACCCATGAAACAAAGACAGGGAAAGAGAAAGAAATTCTTACACAATTCGTTCAGGGGCTGTGATGCAACCTGGATAGACCATGTCTAGACCCATAGCTGGATGAGACATAAGGGTGGACACTCGTGGGGCTGAGAGGTCTGGTGAGGTTGGGTGAGCAAACGCAGACCCTTTAAAGTAATACTGCGTGCTACCCATCGCATGGGTCCCAAATCTCCAGGTTCAAGGGCATCTTCCTACATCGAAAACATGCATGAGAAACCCAGAAGATGGTACACCGTGTGATGGGGAAAGGTTTCTAAAACGCACCTCATTTCTCATCTCCTTGTGCTCGGGTTCGCCATTCCAGCCACTTTACTAGCAATCTCCCTACTTGGAGCATCAGCACCTTTAACCTCCTGTTCCGTACAGGTTGCAATTTGTCCTGAGGATGAACGGGAAGACGGGGAACCAATGAGAGACTAGCTCTTGGTGTTGGGACAGGCACAGGTCACTCTATTTTCCCATCAGGAAGAAGAATTAACCACAGGATCAGCCTGCCCCCCGGAACCAGAACAGGGCCTGAAGCCATCCTGCGCTTTTGCGGCCGGCTCCCAAAAAAGCGACTTGTAAAATGGAGCTTCAGGGCACTGCAATTCACAAACCTGCAGAGTTATAAATGATAACTCTCGTCCACAAATATATTGAGGGAAGGCAAAGAAGAGGATTTGAAATCAAGGCAGAATTGCAGGAAACAGATTTCAGGAGGTAGATTCGAATCGCCTTTAAAGCACATGAAAAGCGGCAAAACGTTGACAATGATGCCCTTGGCCAAAAAGGGCGTATGCGTTTTTTCCTGAATATATTCAGGAAAAAACGCATACGCCCTTTTTGGCCAACCAAGCAACCTGGAAAGGCAAATCAGCGCTACAAAGAAGTCTCGCTTCCCATCGGTCAAAAGGGCCATGCTGAAAAAACTGTCAAAACCAGAAATGCAGGACAGGCCATGGAGAAATGGGAGCCTTGCTACACTGATGGGCGGGATGTAAATTGCCAACAGCCACTCTGGAGAAGTGTACGGTGTGTCCTGAAACATCTAAAAAACACAGCTT